>NC_072735.1:150811830-151111830 GCF_026930045.1 Uloborus diversus
AACAGGTTTCACCTTCATGGCATCCATGCAGACTCTAAAAAAAATATTGTTAAACCTCTTTGGATAGTTTCTCACCAGAGCAGCTTTCTGTCTGTTAAAACGAAGTTTTATCCTGCAAAGCTATATTAAAACAAGTGGGTTTCATCAAATTAAAAATGTAGCATAAACTTTCCAATGTTTAATTATTGTGTTCTCGAATTTTTTTTTTTTTTTTTTTTATTCCTGTAATTATTGTCCGCGAAAAAGGATACATCATGTAAATCACTGCCGAAACAGTGTCCGTGTCCGTACGAGAGAGGTTTCGAATACATTAGGCTTAATGCCTTACTGCCATGGAATTAAAATTTGTCCGCATACGATGGGTGTCCACATTTGAGAGGGGGCCGTTATGAGGGTTTTACTATATTTTCATCGACTCGACGTGCACGTTTCATCTTAAATATCATTTTTATGTTTTGGAAATGGATCAGTTAAGTTTTCGTGCATATTTTGATCGTGGTTCGGTTCTTTGATTAATAACATCTCCATAGAGATTAAATGGTTTGTCCGGTTATTCAGTACTATTTGTCAACAAATCAATTTTTAGAATACATTGTTTTACTTTACAGCTGTGGAAATATTTTGCTTTGATACATCATCTTGTTCTGCATTTCACTGAACTTTCTCGGCTGCTAATCTTTAATTTTAGATCGAAAGGATTGCTTGGAACACTCTAACAGATAGTCTCTGCAGTAGATACTCTTCGCTGATAGAGTTATATGTTCACTAAAACATTTGGCCTTCTTCGATACAAAATGGTCATCGGCATGCTCGATTTTCATATCATTTCGTTGACTAGCACCACTTTTAATTTGACTGATTGTTTTTATCTGTGTTCCATCTTTACCTTTCGACTGCATACGAATCATCAGTAACCACATAACCCGAAGATGAATGGCTTGTGACGTCGCATTATGCACATACACGTGTTAAGTTCCTGAACATTTAATTTACGTGACCATGAGCAGGATTTATGACTGAGATTCACAGCCGTTTGTGGCAGATTAGAGACACATTAGAAGATCGCTATGCCTTCATGAGCACCAAACGATTTCTTTCCTTTTTCTACTACAACATTTTTGTATTCAAGATGACATTTGAGAGAAGCCACTTTATCCATAAGCTTACAACATTTGCAACAAAAAAGAAGTTTCTGGAAGCACTTATACACGTTTCTCTCCCCTCCCCCTTTTTGTTACGATTTGTGCCGATAAGATCAAGATAAATGGTTTTGACCATTTATCTTTTACGAAAATTTTATTTTTAATCTTAAAAATTGTTTTACTTCTAGAAACTTTTCAATCATTAAAGGATTATGTTCCACATCCACAACATAAACTCTACAATTACTTCCCTCAAAAATAATTACCGGTAAAAGATCTCACTGCCTTTACAACATTAATAGCTTTGTCCTCAAACGCTGAGTAGATTTCCATAAATAACAATCAATTTGTATTCAAATCATTTGCACTCACTCTTTTTTAAATTTTTTGATACTTTCTCCGAACGTGTGGTTATTCTCTTTCCTCTTCTCAAAATGACCGTTAGGTATCAAAAAAGAAATGAAATACCTCCTATCCTATATCTAGAAGAAAAAAAAATTGAGCCCGTGAGGGTACTAGAATAAAGTGCCACTCACAAAAACGAGTTTTTTCGATCCATAGGTTGACCTGAGGCTTGCCTAAAATTCAGGTCAAACACGCGAACCACGGAAAAAAAACCCGTTTTCCTCTCTCGCAGATGGCAAATCTCGCCGTTTAGCCAACGAGGAAGTGATTACCTGATCTGTATCACGGCCGCTTCTCGTTTTCAATGACACCTCTCACGTCTTCCAAAAGCTTTTGCCTGCACGCTGGAGCTCTGACCTCGACGCCTGTTGATATATAATTGTTCACAGACGGAGCCGAGAGTTGTTTCGTATCTAAATGAATATCTGATTCCGAAGGGATACGAGATTTATGTCTCGTGCTGCTTAGACTCGAGGCATGTCCACAGCGTGTGTCATCAGGAATTCACCGTTCCAGCTCAGTTATTATGATTTAACCTTCTTGGAGGCAAGATCACGTCCACTCAATGTTAAATTTCGCAGACCAGCCAGAGTATAATCGGGCTCGCAACGATAAGGGTTGAACAACGCAAGGTTAATTACAAAAGTGTGTGGTGAATGGCGATACGTGCCAAACTCGATTGTCGCTGCTGTTACTTACATGTTGATGCTCGAAATGCTTATCTAACATTAGAAATAATTTGACAAACATACTTTTTTGCTATTCTTTTTCTTTTATTATTTATTTCTTACCTTTTCACGCCAAACAAGCGAGCAAGAAAAATCTTCGATGGATGAAGATAATTAGTCTAATCGAGGGTAGATTTCCTCTTTTCCTCAAAACATTTTCTTTTACCTATTGATGATTTTATGTTTTGAAAAGTTTTCATTAAATTTCTTCTTGTAGTATTTTTGCTAAAGTTACCAATTAGTCTTACCGTTTGAAGTTTGAAGGCAAATAATTGATAACAAATAGATTCGAGGTGAGTGACTTGTTTATGGCTAGAAGACCTACAAGAGATCACTTCTAAAATACTTTTGCGTAGATATGGTTGGCAATTTCTATAACCGACCACAATAAGTGTCATCGGTGGGGCACTGAGAAACAAAGAGGACTTTTTTAAGTTTCGAGAAAAACAAGTTGGAAGTTCGGATCCAAGGTAGGTTTTCATTGCAATTTTTTTCTAATTCATGCCGTATAACAGCACCCACCAGGGACACTAGTAGTATTTCTAGCTCCAAGACAGAGGAAGGTTTACCTGAGATTTGTACTGGTTATCTCCAAGTTTTTGATTTTGGCACTTACATCCCTTTCTTTCTCACTGCCTTAATTGTCAAGACTAGTTTTCATCAGGAGACGCTATCCGTTTAAGAGCTCATTTTCATTCGAAATTCAAAGAATCTACTTTTCCGCAAGAAACAATTACACATTTGAACCGAGTGTCCAATTAGAAAGATATTTTTTAAGAAATTGAAGTAGTGTTCTTTCCGTCTGGACACGTTTGGGACTGGTTGCTTAGTTGGTTGGATCAATTGGGATTTTTGCACAAGAGTCTTGATAGACTATGCTGCGCTCAGCTAAGTATGCATTATTAATTTAAACAATAAAAACTACTCAGTAAACATCGCATCATAAAATGTTTGCACGTACTGTAATATTTGAGACTAAATCACTTAACTATTGAGTAAAGCCATGATTTTCTCTAATGCTGAGTCGTGTCACTTTCCTTGCCGGGGTGCAATATGTTGAAATCAATGGCTCAAGGGGGTTTAACCCGGTTTAACCCCAAAACCACCCTAGCTGTGCTCCTGATTTGTAGCGTGTGAACGGTTGTTTGAAAAAAAAAACATTCTGTGCCAAAAAGAAATAATAACACGTTCAACCATGCAAAAATCTCCCAGTTCTTCAAAAATGTCACTTAACATGTTCCTTCACTAAACGATTCTCTTATTTCGCTCACGGATTATTTGTAAGCTTTTGGTTAAGAATTCTCGGTTCCTGAGAAAATAACGCCTTCAAAAAGTGCATCGAACTTTTTGTAGCAGGCATCAGGTTTGTTAACAGCAATTTCGAGGCATGTCCGCCAGCATTTAACAAGGGATGCCTTAGGTCTCGTTTCGCTGCGTGTAGTAAAAAAAAACCAAAATTTTAAAAGCATCATACAGAATATTTTATTTTAAAACTGATATTTGAAAAATAGATGAGTTATGGGCACTGTTACGCTGAATGTTTGCAGTTCATACACAGGTATGCACTTGTACTTAATTCTGACAGTAGACCAACTTACGTACTTCAGTTGTTTAGCCCTGAACTACTCAACAACACGATTTACAGATTCTTGAACGTTTTCAAACCATGCTTTTTTTTTAAATTCAAATAGTTTTTCGTATTTAAAAAGCCTTAAAAACGATTTACTGAAACATTTGTATGGCTTTAAATATGTTTGTTCAAAAAACCATAATTTGACTGAACACAACTCCGGCAAGGTAGCGTAGTGTTCAAGGGTCGGCCTCTCACGCCCAAAGTGATTTGCTCAAACTCAGCTCTAGTCAGTAAATTTTCAAATGTAGAAAATCGTCTACGTACATGTCGCATGATTATGTGGTATTGCGGTGTCAGCTTTTACTTCAAGCAGGTACTTGACTTCATCGAAACATCAGTACCTGTAGTATCTTACACATGCCTTGAATGTCTATTTGACTTGGGCACTCACGGTTAAATTCTTAGTACAGTTTGGCATCGCGAGAGTAATGGTGCTTCCATCTGGTAGGAAACAAGGCGTCACGTTTTTCAAGTGGTAATGGTGGTTCACGGATCATGGTGTCATGTGAAAGAATGGATGCTAGTCCTTGTGACAATGCGATAGGTCTGCAAATGGAGAAGAGGCAATATGCAACCACTTTATAAGCAAATTTAGTATTATTGCGGTAGGCGCTGTGGTGACTCTTGAGGTTCGAACAGTACGTTGGTATTAATCTTAGATTTATAATGTAAACCAGTACCAACTGTTGGTGTTATTCAAGTTGTTTTTCACGTCTACTTAAAAATAATGCAATAAGTACAGAACCCTTAAGAGTCCTTAGATTATGATTAACCTTTTTCTTTCTCCTGAATTGCCAAGTTTAGTGCAGCATTTTAAAGCAAAATTAAAATTATCACCCTACATTCAGAATTTAATTCCCGGCGTTGTGTCAGAGACTCCTCACACATTTGTTTTTGCACGCTCAAGAACACAACAGGATATGATATAATCCGCCATGATACTGGATAAAACTCAATTCTGGAACGTCTTTAAAAATAACATCATTTAGTCGTTTTCAAAGACGTACACCATATTTTTCGTCATAGTAGCAATAGCTTTATAGTAAAAAGAATGTTTGATTCCTTCGTATACATATATAAACACCAGGGCGGTATGCAAGGGGGTGGTTTATAAGGTTCAAACTCCCTCCGAAATTTTTCATCCAAAGAAATGCTTTCTATTATTTATTATTTTATTTTTTTATTTATATTTTAGTGACAAAAATAATATTGTTATTATTATTATTTCAATTTTATTTGTGAAATGTGAAATTAGTATGACAAAAATTGTACAAACTAATTGTGCGTTTATGGTAGTTATTAAGAAATTCATTTATTATGTAACGATATGGCGTTTTGTAAGAACATCCCCTCCTTCCAGTAAGATAATCTATTGCAACAAAAATCACAATAGAATACACATGAAACCAAATTTAAAAGACCATATAAATGTTTCAAAGATTGTGTTTGTTAAAACCCCCTCCAAAACAAAAGTCTGGTTACGGCCCTGATGAACACTTCCCGGAATACTAAAAAAAAAAAAAAGTTAATTTGAATTTTAACATCTTGAATTCAAATTATGATTTCGCAATCTGGAGTGTGTGTATGTTTGGCGTGTGTGTTTGTGTATGGGGGGTATGCGTGTTTGTGTGTAGGGGGTATGTGTACGTGTGTAGGCATGTGTGCTTGTGCCTGTGTGCTGGCATAAGTGTGTGGGGCGGGGTATGTGTATGTGTGTGTAGGCATATGTGTTTGTGTCTGTGTGCAGGCATGAATGTGTGGGTAGTTGTACGTATGTGTATGTGTGTGTATGTGTTAGTGTGTGTGTGTTTGTGTGCGTGTGTGTGTGTGCGTATGTGTAGGACATGGATGCAACCTGGAGACGGCTTTCGCTATAGGAGCGGCATCATGAGGAGCCGGTCGACGGTGCTGCTGCAGAGGGTGGCGGTGGAAAAATAAAATGATAGGACGCCAAAAACAGTCAAATGAAAGCAATAAGCAATCGTGATTGCTCAAAAAAAGGATTCTCCAAATCCTCAAGGCAGTGTTCCATTAAAAATGTCTTATTCATATTGTTTGACACACATTAGACAACCATAAATTTGTGCAAAGTGAGAAAATTGTTCAACGTGCAGAAAACCTTGCGAAAAAGAGGAACTCATTCGCAACAAAAGCAAAACTGTTTCCAGAAACGTTCTACGGGTTCCTAGGAAGGTATTATTATAAGAATGAAATGAAATACTCGAGGTCTATTAGGGGGAAGAATGCATGCTAAAGATGGTGAATGCACAAATAAAAATACGAATGCGAGTAAAAGGAAAAAGTTGTTATGACGATAAACTGTAGATGGAAGTAAAGACAATCACACTGTTTCTTTTATGAGTAAGAGAACTTGCCTTGGCCAAAGTCATGATGCTATAAATTCGAAACCTTCACCCCGTTTTTTTTGCAAATTTTTATATTCTCGTCTGTGATGCTTTTCAAGTTGAAACAAACCTTAGCCGTGGAATATAGTTACCGTGAGTAGACCGAAATTGGGGAATTTCGAATTTCAACGATGAATCACCGGAAATATTCGGACTTTCGCCGACGTATGGTATGTGAATATTGATACTCACTGGTTAATGTTGACATATACCAAATTATGGATTTTCACACATACAAATAGAAACACTGAGTATAGTTCGGATTAGTTGGGAGATCCGACCTTGAGACTCTTCTTTTGGTTCATAGAAAAGGGCAAATGGCGCTAAGTTTAGTTGGGTTACTTTCGTAGTAGTTTCAAGAAAGTATTTCAACTCAAAAACGCGTTGATAACGCGTCTCTTTTTCACTAAACTCTGCCAAAAGAAACAAATATTGTCAAGATCATGCCTAAACTTATCGGAGCCGCACTGTGTACACATACACTGATGCGTCATTTTCAGAGCTTCACCAAAATAAATAAACATTGTCAAGGTCATGTCTTAACTCAGGGGTTCTCAAACTGGGTGCCGTAAGAAAACGAGAATGGTGCCGCGATGCGTCCATGTTATAGATAGATCGTGACATCATCTTCATCAGAAAGCCTAACTGATGATAAAGCGTGATCAACAAACATTTTTTTAACAACCTGGCAAAAGTTATTACTATATAGAGTGATGTAAAAACTACCTGATCTTATTTTGCTGGAAGTTTTGTCTCTACATGGCTCACTGTAGGTTATTAGTACAAAAAAAGTTGTTTATAGTCTTGTATACTAATTTGTGCAGTTGACGAATTCACAAAGATAAATGTCTCTGCGTACCGTGATTTTTGTTCTGTGATTTGAAAACCAAAAAATGTAGATTGTTGGCCGTTTAGGCAGTGTTTAGTCTTTTCACCACAGAATCGGGTGGATGATATGAGCAAATCATGTGCTGCATATACTGCACATATATGCACGAATTGAGTCCTGAAGCAACAAAAAGAAAAAAGAAAAAAAACAGAAAATAACGAATTATCAGTAGTCGTCCGAATATGATGATTGATCCATTCCATGGAAGTAAATATTGAATTTTGGGTCATGTTTTTGGTGATTTATTACAAAATAATATTAAAGACTTCAATTTGTTTAAATTTTATAGTACTTTTTGGCGTTTTCGTTTCGAAAATCTTCAACTTTGCATGAAGTAATCTTTGCCCAGAACCTTCCTTATTAGGGCCCGATTGATCCTTTCCATGGAAGTAAATCTTGAATTTTGGGTCATGTTTTTGGTGATTTAATACAAAATAATATTAAAGACTTCAATTCGTTTAAATTTTATAGTACTTTTTGGCGTTTTCGTTTCGAAAATCTTCAACTTTGCATGAAGTAATCTTTGCCCAGAACCTTCCTTATTAGGGCCCATGTTATGTCCCTTGTTGGTCCAAATCGTTTTCCTTTGTTAAAACTGCTGAAATACATAATTAAAACTTAAATGTTCACTTGGCTTCACTATTTTTAAGTTGTTGGATGAATATGCAAAAACTGGATCCTAATTAAGTCGTAAATGAGTGAGATATATCAGGTTATGAACCTTGCGGTGGTCTTGTTTGGCGCACTTACCAAAATGACTAAGATGTACTAGTATGCCGTGAGAAAATTCGAATTTTTCAAAGGGTGCCACGAGTCGAAAAAGTTTGAGAATCCCTGCAACTCATCAGAGCCACACTATATGTAGACATTCACTCCTCCTTTTTTACTGAACTCCACTAAAAAAAAATAAACAGTGTCAAGGTCATGCCTTAACTTATCAGAGCCTCACTATGAGCACAATCACTCCCACAATGTATGAGGAAAAAGAGATTTTTTTAAAAAATGTTATTCAAATGTTTATTTATTTATTTACTTGCACAATTTCTTTCCTTTCTTTGTTACTTTCCTTTTAAAGTGATTATTTTAAATTACATATAGAGAGAAATAAAGAAAGTGAAATAATCATTCTTCTCTTGCAGACTATTTAATTTGTGTGATACAATTTTTTAAAACATACTTCTACTAATGGAAAATTTTAATTAAGAACAAATGAGCACAGAAAAAAACATTAAAAATTCTTATAACCCTTCTGACAGTTCATATTTACAGTGTCCTCTCACCTATATGCAACCAAAGGGGACAAAGAAATTTTCGCGCACAATTGAGATTCGCGCATAAGTGAAAACTCCAAAAATAAGCTTAAATGTAATAATTTATAATCAGTTATAATGATACTAATAGTACACTACTGATGCTTATTAATAAACACGCACATAATTATCGTTTATGCATTGTAATTTAATGAAAATGTAAAATTTGTTTTGCGTTTTATCATTTTTGAGCTAAAATGCTGTACATTCGCTTAAATGTTGTACACTGTACAGTGTACAGCATTTAAGCGAATGCCTCAAAACCTAAAAATTGTCGCGTGATCAGAGCTACGAGGATGCAAAAGATCCTCGATAGCCTGCGTTAATGCTTACCGCTTGACCACGACTTTTTAGTGACGTCAATTTTCGTACATAAGCCGTTCTCCTCGATGTCAATCAAAAGACTTATTCCACCCCCAATTGCGCACTTGTGCGAAAAAGAACGCGATCTTGGAAGAATCCGAACAATGGAATGAAGGCGCGAATTAACTAAATACGCGATTTAACTAAAACTTGAAAAAATTTTATCGCGCATAAGTGAAAGGTGCATTTTAGGTTTCGTGTATAAATGAACAAGAGTTAACATTCAGTAAGTTACCGCCCTATAGCCAGGGCTAAGGCAGAAATACGTGAAATACACCGCCAGCTCAGTCATTTCCAGCCGAGGACTGCAGTTTCGTGCTTATTAGCACTCATCAGCCCGGCATAGGAAAGTGACTGAGCTGGAGATGGAAAACCTCTTAAGGAAGCCAAGAGTGCCAAACAAACTGGTAGCAATATAGAATTAGCGCAAACCAGACGAGTGACCGAAACAATGGTTCGGTTCAACTCGAATTTTGAAGGCAAGGCAGGTATATTCAGTAAGTTACCGCCCTATAGCCAGGGCTAAGGCAGAAATACGTGAAATACACCGCCAGCTCAGTCATTTCCAGCCGAGGACTGCAGTTTCGTGCTTATTAGCACTCATCAGCCCGGCATAGGAAAGTGACTGAGCTGGAGATGGAAAACCTCTTAAGGAAGCCAAGAGTGCCAAACAAACTGGTAGCAATATAGAATTAGCGCAAACCAGACGAGTGACCGAAACAATGGTTCGGTTCAACTCGAATTTTGAAGGCAAGGCAGGTATATTCAGTAAGTTACCGCCCTATAGCCAGGGCTAAGGCAGAAATACGTGAAATACACCGCCAGCTCAGTCATTTCCAGCCGAGGACTGCAGTTTCGTGCTTATTAGCACTCATCAGCCCGGCATAGGAAAGTGACTGAGCTGGAGATGGAAAACCTCTTAAGGAAGCCAAGAGTGCCAAACAAACTGGTAGCAATATAGAATTAGCGCAAACCAGACGAGTGACCGAAACAATGGTTCGGTTCAACTCGAATTTTGAAGGCAAGGCAGGTATATTCAGTAAGTTACCGCCCTATAGCCAGGGCTAAGGCAGAAATACGTGAAATACACCGCTACCAGTACATTGCTACCAGTTTGTTTGGCACTCTTGGCTTCCTTAAGAGGTTTTCCATCTCCAGCTCAGTCACTTTCCTATGCCGGGCTGATGAGTGCTAATAAGCACGAAACTGCAGTCCTCGGCTGGAAATGACTGAGCTGGCGGTGTATTTCACGTATTTCTGCCTTAGCCCTGGCTATAGGGCGGTAACTTACTGAATATACCTGCCTTGCCTTCAAAATTCGAGTTGAACCGAACCATTGTTTCGGTCACTCGTCTGGTTTGCGCTAATTCTATATTGCTACCAGTTTGTTTGGCACTCTTGGCTTCCTTAAGAGGTTTTCCATCTCCAGCTCAGTCACTTTCCTATGCCGGGCTGATGAGTGCTAATAAGCACGAAACTGCAGTCCTCGGCTGGAAATGACTGAGCTGGCGGTGTATTTCACGTATTTCTGCCTTAGCCCTGGCTATAGGGCGGTAACTTACTGAATATACCTGCCTTGCCTTCAAAATTCGAGTTGAACCGAACCATTGTTTCGGTCACTCGTCTGGTTTGCGCTAATTCTATATTGCTACCAGTTTGTTTGGCACTCTTGGCTTCCTTAAGAGGTTTTCCATCTCCAGCTCAGTCACTTTCCTATGCCGGGCTGATGAGTGCTAATAAGCACGAAACTGCAGTCCTCGGCTGGAAATGACTGAGCTGGCGGTGTATTTCACGTAAGAGTTAACATTGTTTTTCTTCATCGCTGGCCGGGCCCGTGAGAAAAACGCGTATAACAGAGGTCGCGTATAAGCGAGAGATCACTGTAATTAATTTATTTAACTTTACCACATCACTTACAAACCTTCAAACGCAACCTTTCCACAGAGTGAATTATTTCATTTAGCTCTACACAAGAGCCCGAGAACGAAAGATTAATTGCATATATTGAGTTGTTTCTGTTTCTCAAACATGCATGATTAAGATTACGGAGTGAACTTTCCCCAAGTTTTACAGTAGAATAAGGTTGCATTGACACTACTTATTTTCACAAAAAGCACCTTGTCCCAAAGCTAAATTTTGTTTAAGTAGGGGTATATGGGGCAAAGTTAAATAGTTAAGATGCCTCACCTTTTTCAAAATGAACAAATTATGAATTCGTTTTGAAAATTACAGTACATAGAGAAAGCACATTGTATTTTTAATATAACTTGCATTAAAATAGTTTTTTATCTTTTTGACAGTAAATTTTCGTTTTCAAAAGAAAGTGAAAAAATTTCACTTTTTTTTCATGGGGCAAAGTGAAAACTGAAATACACTCTATTCGATTATTACAAATATTTTTGATCAAATGAATCAGTAAATAAAAGATTGAATGAATAAATGAATTGATACTGAAACAATAAATGATTAATAGAATAAATTAATTAACATATGAATACAAATAAATGAATGAGTAAAAGAATGAATGAATAAGAAACTAAGTGAATAAATGAATAAATAAATGAATTACTAAATTAAGGTATGTTAATAAAGTAATTAATAAAGAATGCGCAAGAGATTGAATAAATGATTATGGAATGTAGAGAATGATAATAGAATGGTTACAGAATTTTTCTCCATTTAACGAAATTAATTAAACGAAATTAACTATTTCACTTCACCCCATCCACTTTGCCTCGCATGTACTTGTCCAATTGAACAAAATATTTAAAACACAAATAAGCTTAATATTAACTAAATGGTCTCAATTAATGTTTCAAATGTTAATTACTAGAACTTCATCATTTAATAATGCCAAAAATAATTTTTAACTTACAACGAAACATTACAATATGAGTATCCATTTTTGAAAATTGCTTGTGTTATCATATTCTACGATTTTCAGAGTTTTTTTTTTTTTTTTTGTTCTTGACTGGAATAGACTACATGTGTTACTAACTACATAATTAAAATATTACTAGATAGGTGGTGCTAAAAGCAGAGTAAATATTTTGCCATTTCACTTTGCCCCACATTTCCCTACAATCATTCAAAATGAACAAATAGCAATACATCTGTAGAAACGTGTTTCAGGGCTACAGGAGCCCATTTTTAGTGCAAAAAAGAAAAAGCTTCCGAATGAAAGACATCATACCAGGGTAGTGCGCAGAAATTTTGGGGCCTGACACACATGACTTTCTTGCGACCCCATCCATATAGTTTACCTCTATATATATTTCACCCTTTACTCAAAGAGTATGATTTACTCCCCCCCCCACTCGACCCCCTCCTCCTTTGAACCTTATGGTCTAAGCTTTGAACAGTTTCACAAAGGAGATTCCAAAAACTTGTCCAAACCAGATTTTTAAATTTGTTCCTTTTGAGGAACACATATAGAATAATATTACCCGACAAATAGAATTTCAAGTTTTTTTTAAGGATGCTTCAATCGCTAGACAGCCGCTGGGTCAGAAATTCCTGCTCAAATCTGACGAAATTTTCTCCATTTGAACAAAGAGTTTACTCAGTTGACAAAAATTTTAATTGGAACACTTTTTAGAAAGCTATTTCTTCAAATACAACCAAAAATTTTGTTAGATTTGAGAAGGCATTTCTCAGAGTACTGATGTGTTATAGTGTAGTCCTTAAAGGTGGTGGAGCTTTTGGTATTGGATGCATATGTTATGCTTTTTTTTTTTTTTTTTTCAAGAAATGTTTCACTTCAAGATTGTGAAGTTATTAAAGTACACTAGTACAATATAATAATTATTACTTACTTTTTTTTTCTCTCAGTAACAATATTCTTTTAAAATTTCCCCAACAACACAAGAATTAATCCAATCTCCTAAAAAATAAAATAGCCAGATTAATCTCAGATTTTTAACCATAAAATATCATGCATGACTGTTGTCACTTATCTGCATTCAGTCAATTACTTTCTTCACACATAAGCTAGTGCAGTAGAATCCCGAAAACTCGGCCAAACGTTGACCGAAAAGTAGCAGAGTAGGTAAAAATGCCGGGCAATCAAGAATGCGCAGAGCAGGTTTTTCATGCGGAGTTATTCGTCATTCTAGAGTGTGGCCGATTTTTCATATTATCGAGTGCCGAGTTTTCGGGATTTTACTATAGTGTCTGTTTGATATTCTACGAATAGTTGTATTGTTTTGAGATTTCCAATGTTTTCTATCGATGTGTATGCGTGTGTGTGTGTTTTTTTTTCTTTGGTTGATTTTATGTAAAAATAAACTTTTTTTATATATATACAAAGAAATGTGACTTCAAGTACATCATTATGTATGTGTGTGAGAGAGAGTGTTTTAAGACTTGGATCTTTTTTCAGAAAAAACTTATGAAAGCAAGATGTTACATAACAATGACTACAGACACGATTGCTTTTACCTAGTTCCCAAAAACCTTGTGGTCGCTATAAATTGTTTGGAACTTATCGGATACACGCTCCAAATATTTGTTGCTTCGAAAACCCGTATTACCTAGTTCATGAAAGTAGAAAATACTTATCAAGGGCTAAAATAGGCACATATTTAGAGCTAAATAAGTCTTGTGCATGCAAATATTATGACAGATATGGGCCGAGTAAATATTGTGTGCCATCATCTTCTACAAACACATCGTTATCCAAAGATAAATACCTCCTACCCGGCTCCTGTGATAAAACTAATGAGAGTAAACACGTGACAATATTTGTCTATTATTAGAGTTGGTGATGTGGATTGAATCATTGTTTGGTGTTTTCTGAAAAGAATGCAAAGGGGGTGAGGGACCCTTTTAGATGTTCTGTTTGGAAAAAGTAATGGCATTTGAGTTCGATTACAACTCGTTTTTAAAATTATTTCAAATACAGGTTGCAACAGAAAAGCAATTGTTTTTCTAAAATTCAGTTTTTGCTGGATACCGGATTCCTGTTTGTGCGGTAGTATAAACATGTGTAGGATACATATCGGAAGTCTTATTTTGAAAAGTAAAACATTTTTGATTTTGTGCACTAACAGGCAGCTTTATATTTAAAAAAAAATAAAGACTTTCTTCCTGTTCAAAAAATTTTTCGAAAATTCTTTTTTCCCCTTGCAAAACTCTCACTTTTTTTACAATAAAATTAATATGAAAAACAAATGATTTAGTTGTTAAGTCCCTAATTGCCATACAAAGAAAACTCTTGAGATTTCTAGTAGCAATGAAAATGAGAATGATTTTACAATCTGTTGCACTTTTTGAAAAGAGAAGGAAAAAAAAAAATATATATATATATATATATATGGTTTTTTGCATGGTATAAGGTAATTAATTTACATGAAATTAAGAAAAAAAATAACTTAACTTTATTTACACAAAATATTGAGCATTATTTATTTGATGTTTCTTTTTTCAAAACGTATAGACCCGATAAAATAGGTCAGATTAACATGACATTCCGATTTATATAATAGAACCTATTACAAGCGGTTCTGGTTGTAATGCACGTGTAATACATATTCAAAAACCTCTCGTTTTACATTACAACGCTCTCGAATATAAATGTACACTGAGTTTTTAAAGCATTTAAAGACAAAGATATCCCCTGTTGATTGAAAAAGAAAATCTCCAAAAGTTTTCAGGTTGATTAATACTTTCGTTTCCTGAATAAAAAATATTGCTAGAAAATTTTGTCTTGAAATCATAGAGAGTTTTTTTTTTTTTTTTTTTTTTGTATTGCCGTATGTATAAAATCTATTTCACGGCTTCATGATATAGTAAACTCCTGATTATCCACGAGTCAATTGACTATCTGGAACATGCAGTTTTGCAGCAAAAGCAGATACCAATAGCTATTTTTTTGTCGAAATACTTTAAATTTAAACTTGGTTGATTTTATTTACTTATTTATTTATTTTTGTGCTTTCTTCATCGTACATACTATCCGAAAGAGAAGATTACCACTCAGGACAGATTCCATTTCAAAAAGGGGCGATAGGTTGATGTTGGGCACTTACCGCTTGCACTTGCTGTCTTTGAACACGTTATTTTGCACCTTTTACTTCCGGGTTCCCCCCCCCCCCCTATTTTGATAAAATCACAGCAGACCTGACGCATGTGCAAATTGGCGCTAAGTCTCGGCTTAGGAAAACGAACAGTACTTGTTCTTTACTGATGTTAAATTCTGTTATGCAAAAACATAAAACATTTTTACTGTACTGTTCTGTATATATTTTTACTGTTCCTAGAAAGAATTATGCATCAACACAACTAAGTTTTTGAGGAAGGACAATTCTTACCTTATTTGTCCCTTATTTTAACCGTTTTGCTGTTAATCCACGATTTTTATTATTCGCGGCTCTTGTGCCACCCAATTCCGTGGATAATCGAGAGTTTACTGTCCATGGTGTGATCTTGTTTATTGACCAGTGTTAAATTCTTGTGAAAAGTAAGGCAAAGACGTCTGCCACACATAATGCAATGAAAATGTAAGCAATACTTTGTTATTGCACTTACTCATCATATTTTATCCACATGCAAAATAAAACGCATTAAAAGCAACGTTGTAAATCTGCGAGAGCATTAAATGAAAGGTTAACAATGTTTACATTACAAGTTACATGTAAATTACGACAGATTGGATTACCACCCGAGTACGTTTAAAACAGGAAGTAATACTCTTTGTTTTCTGTAGTTTTATTGCGCATCAAGCCTTGAATGAAAACAATAAACAATACAAAGACTTCAAACTTTTCATTTGTATGATTTTACATACTCTGTATGTGGTAGCAAAGTACACCATAAAAAAATTAGTCTTAACTTTTCTTTTTATATATAGTTGTTTTATTTTCTTTTACAACTGAAATAGTATTTTGTTGCCAAATTACATTCAATACAATAGCGCAATGACCTCCCGTAACACAAAATATTTTATGAAGACCCCCAAGGTCGTAAATTATTACCTTTGTGCAGATAGCAGAAGAATAAAAATTGTCCTTTCAAAGCACAAATTGTAATTAAAGCTGCAAATAAGAAATTTAATGGTTTAAGAAACCCTTCTACTTCGGGAAATCAATTTATCAGTTTGTAGTTCTTTTTTTCCATTCTTACGCCAAAATTTAGCATTGATCACAGGGCGTTTAAATGGAAAAAATGGCGATCAAAAAATAATGCGCCGATTGCCACTTCATAATATAAATAAATGACCTAAAATAAGTTAATGTACATAAGATAATTGGTGATGTTTTTCGCCCGAAAATCAAGATGCAGTCTTTATATGCTGATCTATTAAAAATATATTACTAGGGTTACGTTAATGTATTTACGTGTAACGTTAAAAAATATTATTTTACGTTAATGTATTTTGTTTTGTTAACTTCAAAAAGCTAAAAAAATATATCATTTAGCACTTTGAGTTAAAAAAAAAATCATCACTATTTAAAAAATGTAACGACTGATGAAAATACTATTGCCGGCCACTGGCGACTTAAGAATTTCCCCAGTTTTGCACTTTAGCAGGAACAAGTACAATATATCCTGGTTCATCCGGACTAACTAGGATCCTATGCGATCCGAATTGAAAATCTGAATTATCCATCTGGATAATGTGGGGAATAATCAAAACAAATCCTCAAAAAAGCAACCTTACCATTTATTACCATTTTAAGAAGAAAAAAAAAAGATTTGAACAAAATTACATAGAATTGTTTGCAAAAAAAAATTAAAAATGTAAGAACAGTTTCTCACACTATTTCTTAACAAAGAATTTTGTCTACTTGTCTTCTGTTTCAAATACGAGTAGCGTTGCAATGAAGTACGATAATCCAAACGCTTTAAAATTAGTACATCGAAATGAAAAGCGTTTAGCGTACTCATAGTTCCGTTCCCCCTCCATAATTTTAAATGACCATTTATGTGAACATAGGATGCAAAAGGCTATAAATTTTATCCTGATTATCCGGAGATTTGGATCAACAAGTGCCGGATAAACGAGGTCCTTTTTTTTTCTTTTTGAAATTTGGACTGCAGTTTTATGCTTCACTATACTGTTGTTCACTTATTGCAAGAAAATCCTGCGAGAGAAATGAACAGAGCTTTTTGATGTTGATATATTGTTATAACAATTTCAATTATGATTAATTCTTTGCAAAGCAATTCCCGGTCGTATCAAGTCTTCCTTCGTATTTCGTAATTCCCCTCTCGTACACTCACACCTGTAATTTCAGACGTGACTCCAGACAAAAAGCTTCTCAGCATTCATTGTAGGGAGGAGGAGAACAAAGGAATCTAAAATTGTAACGACTTACTTGAATAAGGAACGATTTATGTTAATTATTTTCGGTTCTGTTAATTAATTTTTGTGACACCTTCAAACATACGGTGAAATGCGGCTATCAACTAAGGTGAAAACTTCTGTGTTTGTTTGCTGAAAAATGTCGAAAATTTTGAAGCGAGAAGTTTAATGACGCCACTTAATTAAAAGTGCAAACTGTTCTCGAAAGGTAAATTGAACTTAATCTTTTTTCTTTTACTTGGAAATCAGGATTTAAGCAAAATCTTACTCAACTTTTCACCTTCTATTCAGAGGTATAAAGCATTAATGTTTTTATTTAAAAAAAAAAAAAAGTCATTGTATAAGGCCATAAATGACAGTCCAGTAATACAAAGCAGCACAAACGAAAAAACTTTAAAATAATATCCTGGCTAACTTTGTTTTTGTGACTTAATGCTCTTTACTCCCCAAGAACAGAAATAGAAAGTAGAAAAAGAGATTTAAAATTCAAGACTAATAAATCAAATCTTTTCATCAGTGCAAAAAAAAAAAAAAAAAAAGAGTCGTCCACACTCACCCAGAAAGCGGGCAAGTGGATCAAAGTGGATCACGAAAGTTGCGCTGAAAAGGTGACTCTCTTTTTTTAACATCGAAATGGCTGTTTGTGAACTACAAGCGTCTTTCCATCATATTTTATTTGTGTATTTTTTATTATGTTGCGTTCTTTCCAGTCTCACTTATGTATTTGATCAAAAGTTTCATCAGTTGCCACACATATTGCTGTCAAGACCGGATCGAGGTGGTAGGTCATGAGGATCACAATCCCCCCTAACAAGCCAAAAAAAAAAGCCTAAAATAATGTTTTTAGGGCTTCAATTTCGAAAATGTTCCAGAAGTGGAGTCTCAGGCCCTCTAGAATCGCAGTGAACATCACCCTTTTGACGTTTTTTTTCCGATTTGTGCCCATATCTTTATAATGATCTCGCTTAAACCAAAAGCTGCATTCGCAGTAAATTGCTGTTTATAATTTTTTTTAATCGTAAAATATTTCTCGCAATGCAAACTTTTAATATTTTTAGACCATACGTTTAACTAAACGAGAAAATAGGTTGAAAATTCAACAAGAAAAACTACAACGCTGGGAAAATTTCATCATGCGTAGATGGGTCAACGGAGTGTGAAATTAAAACTCCCAGAGAAAGTTAAGAAGTGGAGTACAAATTGGGATGCCGATTTATCTCTAGTTGAAAACAGTACGGAAACGTGTTATCTAATATATTCATATTGCGCATACGAAATCAAAACAATGATAAAATTTGCTCTTTAGTTTTCCAGGACTTGTGATTATAGTATTGATATTCGTTGAAAACGAAGATGATGCTCTAATAATTGCATTATTTAACTTACAGAACTGGCGTCAAAATAAGTAATCCGAGAACTCGCACTTGAAGATTTTTCTCACACCACCAGGTAGCACACAGGAATTTCTCAGGGGGAGGGAGGGTCCAGGATCGAAGGTCCGCCATTTTTATAATATCATACTCAAATACGCATTCTAACTTATTTTTTGATTTTATCAATTTTCGGGAACAAGAAACATTAAAAAAAAAATGAATTATTAATGTTATAAGATTCCGGGCTGGTGTGCCGTCGTCTTAGTGTTGTTACTCCAGTAACAATAGTCAAACCACAGCACAATATCCCGGAATCTTACAACATTCTTGACACCGGCTGTGAAAGTCTTCATTCTTACATTACACTGAATAATTACTAATTATGAGTTGATAAGAAAAATTTATGAATAACAAACACTTAATTAAAATACCAGAAATCACAAGGCTGAATGCATTTACTTTTCTCATCGTTGAAAATAAAAACAGAGAAGCAAAATCATCATTCCAGAACAATTTATGTTCACATAGAGTTTTGTAGTTGAAGAAAGAGAGAATATAAAATTTATTTTTTTTATTTATTTATATCTGAAATTATTGTCACTTTTCATTGTAATTATTTTGCTTACTACATACAAAGGATTACAGTCAATTAAAAAAACTCAAGGGCCGTGGGAGGGATCCGGACCCCCTGGACCCTTACATCTTAAACAGAGCCGTTTTATTCCCACAACTACATTTGTGTGGAATTAGTTTTTCCGTTTTTGCGCCGCACCTTACTCCTCCTTCATAAAATTTTAACAGTTTGTAAATCTCAAGGTTTAATTCCTATCTCCAGCGTAATAATACCCGACAAATCTAGGACAGTGTCTTCAAATGAGCCTCCATTATGCTTATTTCCCGCATAATGGGCTCGGCGGGAGAACAATTTTTCCTACCATTATGCAGTAAAAGTGTTAGATCCTTTGTTCCGAAGAATTTGTAACTGCGTTTTCGCGAGAGTTTCGTTACTGCATGCAAACGTAAAAGTTATTTCTTAACGTCCGTTTGCTGTAAAGATTTTCCCCGTTTTAATGGCACCTTTTTTTCTGGCACAATTGAACGGTAAATATAGTACAAAAGTCGTTTGTTTATTCAAATGGAATGTTTCCCAAGATTTTATTCGCAAAGTTTCGCCGACGATAGGGAATAATTCAAGGAAAGGAGGCAATTGCCACGGATTAACGTTCTTTGTCTGTTATAATACAAACATTTACTTGGTGTTACAAAACAATTTCCTTGGCTTTAATTGATTTTTGTTCAGTGTATAAACTGATATTTATTTATCTAAAGGTTTACAGAAAAAGCACGAGGAGCTGCCGGAAAAATAGCACGTATGCATGGCGGAAAAAAGAGACCTTTATTCATTTCTCCACGTTGGCAACGATATGCCTTATATTATTTAATGATTCTCTCCTCTCAATGACCCCTACATATGGGCTTGTAGAGGTCTTCAATGACCTCTACAAGTCCTTATGTATCCCATAAGCCCATATGCTCCATTTGGGGCTTGCGAGGCTCTGTGGTAAAAACTCTCTCTTCGTATGCTGAAGACCATGGGTTTGATGCCCACCGGAGTTTTGAGTGTGATTTCCTCTCTTTGTGTTGTAAATATGTCTTGTGGGTTGTCTAAGTGTCATTTTAATTAGAAAAAAAAAAGTTATTCATTGTTTTATGTTATTTTTAGCACTTTTTAGTACTTTCTACCGCACACACCTTTAACCAATTGCGCCAGAAAAATATTTTCTGTACTCAAGGGTAGGAAGTTTAATTTTAAATATGAGGCAGTGATAAGCAAAGGGGTGTAAGTGGCGAAATTAAAAAGTTGGAGAAAACCAGTACACATGGTAGGTGAACCTCTCCTCTGTCTTGTGGCAAGAGATGGTACTAGTAGCCCTGGTAATTGCTGCTATACGCCATGATTTAGAATAAAATTTCAATGAAAGCCTACCTAGGATGGTATCTTTAAACGCGCTTTACTCAAAACTTGAAAATGTCCGCTTACATCCTTTTGCTTCTCACTGCCTCATATGATGAAAAAAAAAAGAATTTTGAAGAGAGAGCATTTTTTTTTTCTGTACTTTTTATGAATTTCTCAAAAAACCTTTATGTAAAACAAAATTTGGAAAGACTTTTCGTTAATATTTGCCATAAAAGGAATTTTTTTATCTATGTTAGTATTGCACTGCTAACAAGTTGGACTTTGAAATCAAATACAATTAAACTTAATAATTATATATAGATATTAAACCTAATCAAGTGCAATTGTATTTCATTTCAATTAAACTTAATGCGGATGCATAGTTATTAAACTTCATCAAGTGTAATTGTATTTTTTTTTCCAAATCCAACATGTTAACCCTGCAATACTGATAAATAAAATCAAAAATTAAAAATCTGCTTTTATGGTGGTTATGAACTGAATGTACAATATGTAACGGAGGCAAGGCGTATCGCTCGCAGTCCTCATTACAAAACTTAGAGTACTACTTGATGTCAAACGTCAAGTGCATTTCAGGTATAAAAAATCAAAAACGAGTCTCAAAAATTTAGTCAAGCGTATTTCACGTTTTATGTTTTAAATAAAAATTTAGATTGGCGGAAAATGTGGACAAAAAGCAATTGCAATTTTGAAACTATCATAGTTGAATGGTTGGCATTTTTAAATGCAAAATTTCAAGTATTTAAAATGGTAAAAATCAATATAGTATGAGTCTCATCTTTACCTGCAATTTTCCATTCCAGACCTAGAAAGATAGCTTTGAAATGGAATGGATAACTGCAATAATCTTTTATATTTTCGTATATTTTACCATTTGAACATGAATTTTACTGCTCTTAAAATATCAAGGAGTATTTTCGCGCCTTGAAAAAATCCTAACGATATCTCTGCTTGTATTCAAGGTGCACTTAGGTACACAATGAGATCCTTTTTTTTTTTAATTTTCATGTATAAAATCCTATGTTTTACAGTATAGGTTACTGGCGTATGATCAAAACAATTTTAGTATGGATAAATAATACACAAATCAGACATTCTTAAACTAAGAATTACTGATCTAATAAGATATCGTGTTTTTGCGTAGCACAATATCTTAAAATCTAATTTGTCTAGACACCCTATTTTAGCGTTAAATTATTCTTAATAATATTCATCATAATAATGATGTTGATGGAGTCATAATCAAGATGTTTCTAGATGATTTTTTGAACTACAGATGAATAAAAAATTTCCCCCACATTTTCTCCGAAAACTTGGAGTTTAAAAATATACTCAAATATTATTTCTCAATCAGTTGCTCTTATTCGAGCACAATACATCTGATGCATTATAGAACATACATTAAATTGGTGTTAACATAGTTATTACAGCTTAATTTTATTGATTGTTGAAATATTATGTTTAGAACAACGTAATATATAATAACTACTTTCATCATAAGTTGAGTTTAACATTTTGTTAGTAGTGAATTTAAGTAAAGAATAACTCCATTGATAATAAACACATAAGTACACCTTAGAGTAAATTCAAGCAATCTAGGAGAGCAATCAAAGAAAACCCATACAGTCTAAGAAGGGTGACAAAATAGTAAATATTTTATAAATGATGCAAATGTCAACTGATAATAAACTCATAAGTGCACATATTAGAGTACATTCAAGCTATCTAGGAGGGTAGAAAATCCATACAGTCTAAGAAGGGTGACAAAACAGTAAATATTTTACAAATGATGTAAAAATAAATTTTAATAGGAGGATAGGGGAAAGGTTGAATCGTGTCGAAACTACTATGAAGGAAAAAAAAAAGGAAAAATGATAACAGTAATTCCATAAATGAGGCAGTGGAAAACAAAGGGCTGCGAGTGCCAAAATTAAAAATTTGGAGATAATCAGTACAAATGGAAGGTGTACCTCTCCTCTGTTTTGGGGCAAGAGATATAACCTGGTAGTTGCAGCTATACACAACAGGATTTAAAGAAAATTTTCAATGAAAGCCTACCTAGGACCTGAATTTTTAAATCCTTACATTAAAATAGATAGATAAGAGAGATTTAGCCTTTAAAATTTAATCAGTGATTAAAAATTATACATTTTTAAATAATTCAGAGCATGTACTATCGAAAAACAAAATGTTCAAAAAACAAAATGCTGACAATATTTGCGAGGAATACCAATATTTGACACACTGAAAAATAAATTTTTCCGCTATGTTTACAAAACACAGAAGATGCTCTGCATGTGATATGATATATCTCACCGAAAGAAATATCTGAAGGATCGCTGTCTATATTTATGATATTGACATTAGGGGGTTAAAATGAAAAAAGTGCACCGCCGAAGTGCATGAGCATATCTTACCAGTAGACAAGCATAGGATTTTCTAGCCCTTTTTGGGGGGCAGGGGATTTATAGAAGAAAGTTAGCACTGCCAGTTCATCTTAGGAAAAAAAAAACTTATTTAAAATTAATAAAAAAGAAATAATACGAGCTGTACATTCACTAGTCGGTCTACCTTACAAGTTAATTTAAAAACTTAACCGGAATAAAAATTTTGAGGAGCTGATCAAGGACGGATTCAGGGGAGGATCAAAGGGTCAGCTGACCCCTCCTGTGATTAGAAACATTTCCTTTATTATTATTATTTTATTTTTCCTTTACTTATTATTATTATTGTTGAACGTCAATTTTTTCAATTTATCAATGTTAATCCCTTTTTACTTAGTCTTGTTAGACTTGTCTTTTGAAGTCTAATAAACGCAAATTCTATTACATGTAATATAACTTTGAAAAAGATAGGGGTCCTAAACCTCGGGGGTGGATCTAGGCCCCGTTGGCACAATCAGGACCTGTTTAAAATACAAACTTAGAAACGTATGTCTGCAATGCTGTACTTTTAACTTTGTTGCATAAAATTTTGATGCAACAATGTTGTGCCTTTCTTGTTTCATTGAAACGAAAATTTTCTCGACACATTAAACATAAAAAATGTGTTATTTTCATTTATTCGAACTATTTCATAATTATTTTTCACGATAACAATTTTCATTAGAAAACATGTATAGGGTTTGCATATTATTTTGAAAAAAGTTCTAGTTTTACTTTGTTTTTCTTTCACTTTACTAGTCACTGAAACTTGACTCCCCCCCCCCTTAAATTTTTTTCTAAATCTGCTCCTGGAGCCGATTCCCATGTTGTCCTATGGAAATACGTATTTTGCACATTAACACAAACCTACCCTCTTCCAATAAAATAAAAGTTTTAGAAGCCTACCTTCAATTTCTTGCTAAATTGACCGATGTGGGTAAGTCCCGCTACTCTTCAACAAGTGAGTCACCTCCACCTGTTGATAAGTTGTGAGTGACGTTTGTGGACCAGACTTCCGCCTTCGACCCTCGCAGGTGGGTCATCGGCGAATCACCCATACGTGACACACATCCCCATTTCCCATCCCGAACCGGGATGCTCGGACACCAGCGCAGAGACAGACAGGGGACAGTTCTTTTCTGCGACGCGAAAAAATGAGGCAATGCAAAACGGGACTTGAAACACACATTTGAAGTCGTTTGATTTCATTTGCTAGGGGTGCCCGATTAGGGGGGGGGGTCATGGCGCAGATTGCATTATTCAAATTTTTAGGAAGGGAGGTACTTTGTGGTATATTTTTCACTTTTTCAGGGGGCTCTCGCTTTGGGGGGGGGGGGGGGGGTCGTCGCGATGTTTAGGATGGCTCATGCTTTTGGGGGGTCGTCGCGATGTTTATGGGGCACGCCCTTGCTCTTAGGGGGGTGGGAGCCACTGAATCTGCGAATTATTTTTGAGCAATCATGAATTGCTTGTTATTCATATTCGACAAAAGTTGATATTACTCTGATTTTTCAGTTAGCCTTGACAACAGAATAAGTACAAATCGTTGTTTTAAATTTATGAAGAGGACAAATTTTCGGCGCCATGGATACACATCGTTTGCGTTCATTCAAGGCTTAACTTAAGCATAAAACGTAACTCTGCAAACTTCACTGTCCACCTGCCTCCGCGACGGGACCACTCCTGGGCGGTGGCGTCTATGCTCTAGACACATACACACGCATGCCTACACACAAACACACACGCGCCTACACACATGCGCACACAAACACAGGCGCCTATACACACACAAGACTACACGCGCCTACATGCATGCACACACACACATTCCGGATTGCGAAAAACATAATTAAAATTCAAGATTTTTTTTTTTTTCTTATTTTAAACTTCTGAATTAATTATCTAAAATTAAAATTTTACATCTTTTATCCGAAAGCAAAACTTTAAGCAAATGTCAAAGCGATAAGAAAATCATTTTGTTAGTCTGTTTAAAGTTGGGCAATTAAGCAGGTAACTGGCTGACATTTACAAAGCATAACAATATTTATTATAAAACACAGCACTAAGTATACATTATTTTTAAATGCTATTTTTACCTGGTTTATTGCTTATTTAAACTGAATTGAATAATATAATTGAGTGATAAAAAAAAATACAAAACGGTTAAAAAGTGACTGATATGTAGATGCATAGGTGCACTAATGTCAGCCAGTTACCAAGTTTTTTTTTTTTTTTTTAACATCCAAAATAAGTTTTGGGAATTCAATTATGCCATTAAATTTGTCTTAAAATAACATTGAACCAATAAAAATATTTTTAAAAAGATGCATATTTTGTGTTGAATATTATAAAATAAGTACTGTTTTGTTCTGTAAATGTCAGTCGTGGAATTGCCCAGGTACATTTCATAAATCTTTTATTGATCCATTTTCCTTTAATAAGAGAAGTTAAGAATCAGACATATATATATATTAAACATTCACATTACTAAAAGTGAAGTTTTAAGTTTTAGAATTCATATCTCTCAAGAATGACTAGCTTTTATGGTACCATCTTTTTTCCTTTAATAAACGATAAATGTGAACAAAGCTATTCAGTGTTATTTGAGAAACATATTTAGGGGAATTCAACTTGGGTTTTAGAGGGGCTCACCAAAAGAACCAATCTGCATTACATTTGCATTTTTTTAACAATAAAAACCAAATATTTCGGGAGGGGAGGAGAATGCCCAACTACTTTAACTACAAAATTGAAGCTATATATGAGTATGAAATTAAATTTTATGCAATCTGTATTTTTGATAAAATGAACAAATGCAGGTCACAAACAATTCTCTTATTCTAATATTTAAAAGCTACTGATAATAACGAAAACTATAAAAGAAAATTAGAAGAAAAGTAGTATAAGCATATATTATAAAATTGTTTAACACGTTGGCTGCCACGGCAATTTTCATAAATCTGGCCTAAAATGAGAATTTGAATTAAACACATAATATTATTAAAAACTCTAATTCTAGTGCATAATTATCACCAAAAAGCTTTAAAAATGAAACCATTTACCGAAAAAAAAAAGTCCGACTTAACATCGTTATTTCTGTCCAACCTGTAAAGAGAAGCCATCCCCTTGTGTGAAAGACTTTTTTAAAAGTTCAACAAACAATAAAATATTATTTTATTTCTTGAATTTGAATTAATTTTCATAATTGTATTTTTAGTTTGTTTTTTAATACTTTTTCTGTTCGTGCAAGACTGCTTTGTTTTTTTGTTCCATTCCCAGAAGCCATCTATCGATATCAGCACTGATATACTCCGAGTTCAATCGTAGCTGCACAAAAATCGCAAGTAAACAAGTTCGAGATAACTCGTGGTTGGCGTCCTAGAAAAGAACGCAATCCACGAGTTAACTCGTAGTTGGCAGTCAACGTGTTAACTGAGATAAAACTTCAGTCTACCATTTAAGAATTTTTTGACACTTTTACGTTTTCCAGGAAACGCAGGTCATTTGTTTTTTGTTCGAATTAAAATGAGTTTGCTTGTTTTTTTTTTTTTTTTTTTTTGAGCAATCATGATTGCTTATTGTTTTCACTTGACTGTTTTTGGTGTTCCTATGGTTTTAATTTCCCCACAGCATCCTCCGCGGCATCACCGTGGACCGGCTCCTCACGATGCTGCACCTCTAGCGAAAACCGTCTCCAGGTTTCGTCAATACCCTACACTTACACGCATACATACATATACACACTCATACATAAACCTACACACATGCACAAACACATACACACACAAACACACCTACACACTCACATACACACTCATGCCTACACACACATACCCCCCCCCCCACATACACACCTACACACAACTACCCACACACTCATGCCTGCACACAGACACAAACACACATGCCTACACACATACCCCCGACACACAAACACACATACCCCCCACACAAACACACACACCTACATATACACGCACTCGTGATTGCGAAAAATATGATTTGAATTCAAGATGACAAAATTCAAATTAGTTTTTCTTTTACTTTTTTTTTTTTTAAATATTTTTCAAGTTTTTTAGGTCTTGAGGATTAAATTTTAAATTAATGTCATTCCTACAGCCCCATTACTGACCTTTCCTGAACCAGCAATTATATTTCATTTAACTTCTAAACTTTTCGCTTCCGTTTTCATTCTATTTTGGGCACAATATGAACTTTCATATAACAATACTTTTCACTCATTTTACAGTTTAGTTTGCCCTCCGTTCTAAGTTTAACAGCTGCAGGTTATTAACCTCCAATGCCAAGTTTCTTTTTTGAATGAATTTTGCACCGTGTACATTTCTGGCAGGTGTGGAAGGAAAACAATTATTTCGAATCTTTTCCGGAAAAAAGAGAATGATACGAAACTGGTCAGTGCCAGATCAAACTTGCTTCTGTCATATCATTTGTGCGTTCAATGCTTCTAAAAATGTTTAAATCCATTAGTGTATAAATTATTGTTTTCTGCTTTCACCTGTTTTTCTACACTTTTTCACCTGTTCCCTTCTCAAAAAACCAAAAAAAAAAATGTAGTTAAAAATTTTATTTTGTTTCTGACAAAACAAATTGTTTGCAGTCACAGATTGCAGTCAGGTTTTGAAACTTTGTTTTTTCCTTTGATACGTTCATTTTCTCGCTTTAAACATCTATGGCTGTATGGTTGATTACTCTATGTTTCTAGAAGTTACAGGTTTGCATGAATTTCAGACTAACTTTTCAGATTTTTCATTTACCCTAAATTTCATATGAAAAGAATATGAATAAATCGGAACTCTTTATATCACATTCAGTAGTGATTATCGAAAAAAAATTTGATGCAGCAAGACATGTTCGCAATTCGCAACTCCAATAAACTATATGGGCCGCTGCAGCCACTGTCTAATGGCGGATGAAAAAGGTAAAACAAACAAATGCCGTAACTTTAAAACTTGCTTTGACGCTTAGTGAATGGCAGTAATTTTTCGTATTTGGGGGAAGCTTTCTTTTCTATTTTTCTGAAATTACATTACACCATAAACTGTCTGAAGCCTGTAATTTACCCCAAAGAAAACACGTGAAATGGAATGGTTTACTTTTTTCTTTAGTATTGTTTATTACCACAAGGTAGCGTATTGGAGCTCTGGATTTGCAAATTGAAATATTAAATGAAACAAACAGCTAAAAAATAGTATTATATTCAAAAAAAAAAACTTTTTTAACAGAAAAAAATAAATGAAAAACATTCTAATTGATTTCAACTAAACATCTTTGTTACTAAGAAATTCTTGAAATATATGATTTAAAAATAATCATCTGCAATTATTTTGTATAATCAATTGAAGTACTAATGTTCCAAAAATGTACAGAAATAATGACAAGAGATAAGAATAACCAATCGGAAAGAAATGGTCAAAAAAAGAAAAGAAATATAAATAAATAAAAATGCATTGTATTTTTATATTGTTAATGATCAACCGATAATATTAATTACCAGATAGAGGAAAATATTTTCCCTCAATAATTTCACTTTCATGAATTTAGTTCGTCATGCGTGATTTAAAAAAATCTCTCGTTTTAAACAAGGAGCTGAACAACGTCATTCGTGGTGCAAAGAAAACTGCAAGTAATCCCTGATTGCTCCTGAAAATGGAAAAAATAAAGCAATAAAACTTTTCCTTTTCTCCGAGTAAAAACTTATCCTACGGAACATTTTGCGGCAACAGCAAATGAGAAATTCTGATTTATGAAGTTTCTCTTACCTAAAATAATAAGAATTATGTAACCAAAAAATAAACTCATTGAAGATTGCATTTCATTATGGACAAGCCTTATCGCTAAAATCAAGATTTTTCAAATCAAAACCAAGTGAACAATTGCTTTATTACAAACTAGAGGTACGGCACCTCTAGCACGGCTTTGCTCGTATTGGAAAATTAAAAGGTCATTTAGTTCGCCTGTGTATTTACAACTAATGGATGATTAATTTCTCGCCTATGGCTAATTTGCTCGTCCATGTTATGATAATTCGCTCGGTAAAATGGGGTTAAAATTGGAATAGAAAAAGAACAAAATCGAATTCTCAAAAAATCGCTTCCAGTGCTTACCCCTATGCTACGAACTAATTTTGTGCAAAATTTCATGAAAATCGGCCGAACGGTCCAGGCGCTATGCGCGTAACAGACAGAGATCCAGACATACAGACTTTCAGCTTTATTATTAGTAAAGATTTTCTTTAACTATCTCGTCATACTATTCGGTAGCATCATTTGCGTTTGATAAATGTGCTCTCTCTATCAACTTTTGCACACACAAGTGGCTTTTAATCTGTTTTACGTCATCAGCAATTTTGAGAAATCTAGCTCTAAAATCGCATCCTTTGAGGAAATAAAATTCCTTATCGCATACTTGTAAAAAATCGCTGGTGAAAAACTAATTGAGTTAATTTCTTCGACTGTTCTGAAAGTCAAATATTTTTAATGATTTTTTTTTTTTGTTTTTGGAAAACAGGGTTGTTTCCAAAATTTTAACAGTATTTTTTTCTGAAAGAGCAGGCTTAAAAACATGGTATTTAACCATTTTTTAAATAGCTTGACAAAGTTTAATATTTTTTAACAGTTATTTTAATTGGTGTGCAGATTGAAATATATTTTTTTACGTTTGGGCTCATAACATCCCAAGCGATGAGATGTTATTCACTGACGCCGTTAGCGCAAAGCTCAAATTATCATAATCTCGCAACGCGAGTGACAGTAAAAGGTAAACATTTAGCACAGGAACGGGCTAGCGCGCTAAAGTACATCACTTGTGACGTCATAAAGACCACGCCTTTTTTCCCAAAATCGGTTATTTAAAAAAATTAAATAAAAAATAACTGTTGGGAAAATAAAAGTTTTTTCTGGCTCCATGTTTTATTTATTTATTTATTTATTGCCTATTCTATCAATTTTAGTGACTAAAAGTACTACTTTTGACTGAAGGAAACAACCCCATTAGACATGGTCATCGCTCTTCTTATTTTAAGAACATAAGTTCAGTATTTCCCCCTTTTACGACACCTTTTTTATTACAAGACTCCGTTAGCTCCATTTAATAAATATAATTAAAAGCTTAGATCTTTCTTTCTTTTTTTTCTTTTTTTTTTCTTTGAAACCAAATCCCGTGACCTGCAAAAAGCTGCTATTGTATAAAAGTGACTTCATTTCAACACAAAAGCCATAAATAAAACTCAGAGAGAAAAATATTAGTATTTGTTCTCCAAGACCTCCCAAGAGGTGAAAGAGAAGGAATCACAATATACATTCAGTTTTTGTTTATAAAAAGAGGCTACCAATAATTTTACAGTAAAACAATCAACTGAAATGAAGGAAAAGGTTTTGAAAAACTCACAAAGGAGGACTCCAGACATTTTGGCTTAAGCAAATTTAAAAGGAAAAATATCACAAGGCTGAATATATATTTAGGATTGAACATCGCTGCTCTAAAAGGGTAAAAGAAACGGGAGAAACAGTTAATGGTGTCTTTCAAATGAAGGGAAAAAATGTTATGCAGAACAATCGCAGTTTTAAAATCAAAAACAAATCTCTCAGCAAAAATCCCAGGCATTTATTTTTGGAATAAGATTTTTCAAAAAGAAAAGGAAAATCAGCATGGCTTCTGGAAAAAAAAAAGTTCAGAGCTTGAAGACTGCTTTGTTTTAACAATCTCGGTGACCAATTTTATGCCCTTTTTATTACAAATAAATAAATTTAGGTGCGCTGAACTGCACATTTTTTCTTCTTCTTTTGGCTCTCTTTTTTAATCATAGTACGCGATAAGTTAATTTAAAATAAGGAATAATCTGTTAAGCAGCAAGTTATCGCCTCTAAGACAGAGCTAAGGCAGAACTATATGCAATATACCGATAGCCCGGTTATACGCTGTGTTCGAGGTCCGACTAAGTAAAAGTGAGGCACTAGGCCCACAATAATTTGGAGGCAACCTGAAGGCTCCATAGCGAAACAAAGTGGTTGTTTTTTAGTCTTGGGTCTCGTCAGAAGCAGGGGTGCCCATCCCCCTAAGAGCAAGGGCGCACCCCCCCCTAAATATCACAAAGTCCCCCCCCCCTTTAAAACAAGAGCCCTCTCCTTCAAGAAAGTAAAAAATACCCCTCAAAACACCCCCCCCCCCTAAAAATTTCAATGGCGCAATCTGCGCCATGTCTAAGTGGGCACTCCTGTCAGAAGGCATTTTTAGGAGCCCCTTTATCAATCACAGAACTACGAAAATCATTTATCATTTGCATTTATGTATCTCCTTTGGGACATTTCTTTATTATGACATGGTAAATTCACTACCGGTAGAATGATTTAAAATTATCTCTCTCCGTTAAGAAAGTTCTTTTTTTTTTCAATTAAGGAGTCATTATTTTTCACTATTATCTTAAAAATGCGGGGCATTTTTCGTATAATTGTAATGTTATGCATACTTCTTTGAGTAATTTGGGACCCTTTAGGAAGAGTGGGTTCCAGGCCCAAGCCTAGTCGACTTGTACGGTAATCGGGCCCTGGCTGTGTGCTGTTAAATACGCTTGCTGTTAATTGATGTGTCCATAGTTAACACTTTCATGGCCTCAGTCGTTCCTTTCCACGGATGCCTAATACTTTTCATCAAAAACAATATGCTCTAAAATACCAGAGGACCATTTTCCTCCTTCCAAAATGTCAAGGGATGAAAATAAAATGAATTTTATTTAAGGGTCAAAGTGCGTTTGGGTTCTCAAGTCATTTTTACTCTAACAAACATTTTAATGCACCACTACTGTAAAAAAATAGCCCCATAAAAATGATTAAGTAACTGTCTTATTGAAAAGCTAATAAACAATGAAAGAGTTTTCTTACAACTAACACGTTTCTTGAGTCATGTACACGCCAACTTAACTCGCTTGTCAAATTTGCGTTAACAATAGTAGAATCTCTCAAAAAAGTATCGGATCTCATAAAAAATACCAGGGAATAGTTAACAGGGCCTCCTTAATTGAAACCCAAAAGCAATCAGATGAATGACAAAAGAGAGATTTCACAACCCTGTTTAAAAAGTGGGCTAGCGGAAGCGTATCCTGGAAAAAGACTTGGTAATACTTCATTTGACAATGAGTTAGCATTCATTCATTTAGCTGAAGCCTCATTAGTCGAAACTCTCAAACTTTCTTAGCAGCGGATGACATTGCTATTTATATAGGGTGTACCGTTTTAACCTGCAAGACCTTTATTTTCACAACCGTTTGTCCTTATACTTCCAATTGCAAAAATGTTCAAAATCAGATGCAGAGTTAAGATATTAAAAGTTGAAATAAATCATAAATAAGTCAAAAAATACAAAATTTAACTTTTTATACGGCCCCGGGTCCTCTTAATTATATTTAGGGATTTTTTTTCCATTGAAAAATCATTCCAGCAGAAAAAGTTTGACATTAGTACAACCAATATTCATGGAGCTATGAAACGCAGCGTTTTGTGACTTACACCACTTTACACTCGCCATCAATAACACCTTTTGGGAGAAATTTTTGCGGTTAACAAGGATTTAAAATTATATATGTGCATATAGTACGATTTTTCAAATTGTTCGAGGTTTCGTAGTGTGCTTTTGCGTATCATGGCATAACATTTGCATTTATTTCGGAATAGCAATGAAAAATATAAATACTTATTTTATTTACTTCGACAACCTGACATTCCTCTGAAAGGGCGATAAACTCCAATCTCAGCTTTTGTATGGTCCCTTAAAACTTTAAACTCGAATATCGTCTTGAGTTTTTGTATCACAAATTTCAAGTTTTTTGTGTCAGTAATAGTTTTCAATGGAGGTTATTTCTCTAAATTTTAGTTAGGGGACCTGGGGCCCGTATAAAAAGTTAAATTTTGTATTTTTTGGCTCATTTTTATTTCTGCTTCAAACTTTCAATATTATAACTGAACATTTTTGCAATTGGAAGTATACATCTAGGACTAACGGTAGCGAAAATAAAGGTCTTGCAGGTTAAAACGGAACACCCTGTATAAACTGTTTTTCAGAAAGGTAGTTTACACTGGTGGATTTACATGTTTAGCTGGCTCGTCTTAATGCACCTTTGGAACCCTTTGTATATTACGGAACTTTAAAACTATCATGGTCATTTTTTTAACTCCTACGGTTTCCTTATGGTCATGGGAGCACATAGCAATTGCGGCATTTTCGATATCGAAAATCCGCCACTGATAGAAAACAGAATTACTATACTTGAAGTAAAAAATTAAGATGCTAGCATTCAGATTTTTTAGCCACTGTCCAATTGCTGGAAATAATGGAAATTCTGAAGAATCGAAAGAAACAGAGTAGTCGTGAGTTTGAAATATCGATAAAAACAATTTAAATTAAAAAAAAAACATCGATGATTTGAATCAAACATCTAAGATCGTAACACATCGATCAAATATGTTTGTGCTTCGAAACATCGATATTCTGTTAGAAATATCGATTGTTACGAATACTGATTGTTTCAAATACTCAAAAAAAAAAACGGTAACACCCTGTCAAAGGTTGTCACGGGGTGAAAAAGAAATTCGGCTGCTGTTTTCATTTAATTATAACTAAGATTTTTTAACTATCAAATCAGTAACAATTAATAAAAAATAATAAGTGTTTAATTTCAGCTCTATTAACTAAATTCAAAGAGGAAAAAAACACAAGTTAAAATAGAAAACATAAACTTTACTAATAATAAAGCTGAAAGTCTCTCGGTCTGGATCTCTCTCTGTCCGGATCTCTGTCTGTCTGTCAGGATCTCTGTGACGCGCATAGCGCCTAGACCGTTCGGCCGATTTTCATGAAATTTGGCACAGAATTAGTTTGTAGCATGGAAATGAGCACCTTGAAGCGATTTTTCAAAATTTCGATTTTGTTCTTTTTCTATTCCAATTTTAAGTACATTTTCCCAAGAAAAATTATCATAAGATGGACGAGTAAATTACCAAGTTATCATAACGTGGAACCGTAACATGGGCAAGCCAATTGGAGAGAAATTCATCATCCATTATTTGTAAATATACAGGCGAACCAAAAGATCTTTTAACTTTCTACTACGGGCAAAGCTGTGCGAGTGCCACTAGTCAAAAAATAAAGATAGTGTGCACAAGAATAAAATATATGGATCACTGGTTAGTGTGGTACAATAAAAGCATTGACTAATCAAGTTCTTAAAATCCATCTTCCAAGAGACAGCTAATTATATGTAGGTCTTTATACTTTTTTTCATTCTATAAAAAAAATTGCAATGATTGAAGTCTCTGCTCGTTCGCTAGACAATCTTTTTGATCGTTCCGTTAAAATAACATACTTTATTTCTTCTCAAAGATGTATTCTAAAACAACAAATGTTTGGAACAAAACATTCTGTTATGAAAAAGCATGTGAAGAATGAACTAAATTTTCGGTATTCTATCTAAAGAATGGTACCGTCAGTAATAAGGTATCATGCCTTTCGATACCGATACCAATGATGTCTAATGAAAAGTATCGATACAGACTGATACCAACAGTACCAGATTCGAGTTTATTACTTAGATGTCGCATATGTCTTCCGAAGTATCGTTGAAAGCAAGGAAATAAATAGAAAAGGAAATCAACACTGCATTTTTGTTCTGATTTTCACAAGAATGTTTCCCCGATTTTCATAAGCGGCAGATTTACCATGTCGCAAATGTCACATTGCGAGGTGGCTCCACTACACTGTTAAATGTCAACTGCTTTGAAATGAAAACATTAATCTTCTCACTTTTTCCAAGCAGACTTAGAATTAAGTAAATGTCAAATTTAAATTCAAGTACGCAGACCCATCTCAAAAATAAAGTTTGTTCAGAAAAGGAAAGAGGAAGTTGAATTTCTCTCTGTAGACTTCTCACTGTTGTGCAAAATATTTTTTGCTTCTAGTTTAAAGATTAACTGAGCGTATTTATAAAGTGTATCGGCTTCAGTTTGATTACGGCCCGTCCAGACTGCTTAAGCTCCCAAAGGGAGCGAATAAGTCCCTGGACTACTTAGCTCTGCAAGAACTACAGGTGAGCAAAATACCATTTTCACGAATGGTACAACTTGTGCTTAGTTTTCAGACATTCCTATTCTTAAACCAGTTCGACATGTTCTCATTTTTGAAACAGCCCTATTCTCAGAAACCATACCGTATATGCTTATTTCTGAGTAGTAGATTTCAAAAGTGAGAATATGGTGAATCGTTTTTGAGAAGAGGGTACATGTCAAAAGTAAGAACTCTTGCTTTTCAATTCTTAGCCAAATTGTCTCGGAGCCATTTTGAGTAAGTAATGTTCTCAAAAATAAAGGATTTTGTCTCAATTTTAAGAAATATGTTTTAACAGTGTACATAAAGGCTCAGAATGGAATCCAAAACTCCACATAAAAAATATTTGCGTAGACAATGAAGCCCCTGAAATACATTGACATTGACGAAGAGACCACAAAACTGTAAGTCCGCACTGGATTACGTTCCAAGTTGATAAGAACTCTAATTTCAATCTTGATTAGAAAAAACTAGTTAACCTTTGGGATTCTGGGAGCAAGCTACGTAAATCTCCCATAAGACATGAATTATTAGTATTCATCAAGGCACTGCCAATACAAACACACACACTTTAATTGGAAAAGCTGAAGAAAGGATTTCCAAGATCAACACTAGATGAACAGGAAATTGTCATGCTGTTATCCAGCCACTATTTTGTACCCCAGAAGCGATCTGTCATGGTAAAAAGCTGCCAATATTAAGATACAGATTTAAGTGCAGAGTCACGAAAAGAGTTCATTGATATGCAAAGACCGGAAATAAAGAAAAAAGGATAATTGCAAAAGTTGAATAGGTTTAACCTGAGTGTTTTAACTAAAACTACGTTTGTTTGATAGGTAAATTTTAAAGCTTGATGTAATTGACTTTCTTTTAATCTTTTTTTTTTTTTTTGGTTTGTTTCATTTTCTTTCTTGCTATTTTTCTCTTTTGATTTCTTTTATTCTGTTGCGGCGATCAAAATTTAATTTATATTTCACTTTCATCCCTTTAAAATACTATTTCTCTGCTTTTGGAACACATGTTGAGCATTATTATTTCAACTGCTGGCATAACAGTTGAGTAAAATAAAACTTTAAATAAAAATTAATTAAAGAGAAATAAAAATGCGAACGTAATTAACAAGTTAATTAAATTTTCAAATTTTACAAACTATACATAGGGATAACTTTAATTTTTTAGAGCAATTACTTTTACTTCAAAACGTTTCGAAAACAATAACTGCGTAATTCTTATGTACAGAGTGTTTATAAAGTCTTGCACTGATGAGGAAAATCCTTCTACATATAATAGCGAATTCACTGATCGAGTAACGCTCCTGACGTCACCAACAATAATACTCGCGCCACGGCATGAAAATTCGATAATATTTTTTGGTGATGTTTGACATGCAGGGAAATGCTTTATTTTGACAAGGCTGAACTGGATCCAGTTACTTAGCTGTTTTGCTGGTTCGACCGTCATTTTAGGAAAATGAAGAAACGTAAAAGTGGTCAACAATTAACGCTATCTACTGCAGTTTAGTGTTCATTCACTGGAGTTAGGGTTAAAATTTCAACGATCAAAATATCACCAAATAAGCAATTGCTCCGTTCAAATGTTGGAGAATTTTTACCCGTCATACATTGACGGGCGAGTTTCTAGTTCATTTAAATAAAAGCTACTTCAGATTTAAACATAATTCTTTGCCTTGTTTTGATTCTCATCGCAAAAAGTTTACGCGTGCATCTTATAAAGTTCTGAGAAGATCTAGACGATTTCAACTTCGTGCCAGAAACCAGCTTAGCCAGAATGTAAAGCTCAGACAGCCCGTCTGAGCCTTTAGCTAATATTATGACATTATAGAACAAATGATGAGAAAAAAAATATGATGCCTAAATCTTGCATATTTTTCCTCAACTAAACTTTCTTTATCTGCGCAGGACCCTATAAACATCCTGTAGTTTTAGACGAGGTACAAAACTGCTGTTTTATAGTCAAGCTCGAAGATAGGCCTAGTCGGAAGCTAGGAGCCCGGGCCTTGGGAGGGGGGGGGGGGGGGCAACACTGACGCAAAATAAGAACGAAATAAAGAAAAAAGAAAGAAAAAAACGGTAGAAAGAAGAAAAGAAAGAAAAAGTGGTTAAAAACTTCGAATAAGCGAAAACGTAAAGATAAAGTACAATAACAGATGTTTTTGAAATATACTAAGCACTTTTCATAATGCACTCAAAAGGACAAAACAACTTTTCTGAGTCAGAAAGGACAATTTAAGTATTCCTGCTGTTATCAATTATTCCTAGAAAATTACACCACACACGAAGAAAAGTGCAGCTCAAGTCAGGTTCTTATCATTATCTAGCTTTCAATCATAAATTTGAGTGTTGAACTATGCATATTTTTCTGAGAAAGTTTGGTTTGAAAAAACGTTTGCTACACTTTTCTACGTTTGTGGTGGCATTTCTCTTGGAATAATTGAAAGCTACGAGAATACATAAATTGCCTTTTCTGTCTCAGAAAAGTTATTTTGTCCTTTTAAGTGCATTATGAAAAGTGCTTGGGAGGCCTCAGATTTTTCTGTGACAGTCAGGCCAAGTATAGTTAAAGTGCTTAAACTCTTTTGGTATTACTGTTGCGGTACTTTAAATGGAGTTAATTGTTTTCTAGTAAGCGGTTTTGATTTTTTTTCTTTATTTATTTTTTCTTTTTTCTCTTTCTCTTTCTTTTTTTTTGGGGGGGGGGGAGGTCCGGCGACATAACTGACAAAGGGATCCGCCTTGGCTCTCAGTGGCCCAATTAATAGTTCACATTCAAAGTCAAAACTCTTGTTCATAAACTGTTGTGCAAAGTTGAATTTCCAAAATGTTTTTTCTCTTCCTTCGAGGCCCTAATCTGCGTCCGCTCTTTGTTAGGAAACAACACTGAAACATAATAAACTAGACCATGAAATTATTATGGATTTGTTCTGCTGGAGGTACAAATTACCAAACAAAAGATGCCCTTGGGATGCCGATAAACAATTTTCCCCATTAAGTGTATTAGAAATGACGTCACATCCGGGTTTCTATTTATTTACTCCGGAAATCCGAACAAACAGCCAGAGGCTATCGAAACAAACTATCCAAAAGGTGGAACAAAAGAAACAATAGAGGAAAACATATAACCGTCTCGTTTTCTTCAAATAACCTTGAATAGGACAAATGGACCCTCAAACACTTTTCGTTATGATTATTATTTTGTATTTAATTGTGCGGTTTGTATTTATTTCTGGAAAGCTAAACCAACTACCCTACACCAATATTGCAAATAAATAAAAACATAAAATAATAAAATTGCAAGCGAAATCTGCTCTGATAAAGGAAAATGTTGCAACAAAAATGTGTTTCGGCGATTCAAATAGCAACTTCTTCAGTGGAAGAAAATGGAGTGAAATGAAGAAACTAAAAAGTCAATTATCTAAATCAAATTTAAAATCAAAAAGTCACATTAAAATACCACAATATACTTGAATGCAATATATTTTTCAAAATTCAGACAGTTTGAAAATAAAATGTTGCCAGCCTTTTAAAGTAAAAGTTCCAAGCTGACCCAAGGTACAACATCCTATTGTACCTTGGGACACATCCTGTCGTACCATGGGATTCAAGAAACAGCCATATACTTAAACCAACTTTGCACCAGAAGACAAAAAAATTTTTTTTCATGGTAGTGAATTAAATCATGAATATTTAATAATGAATTATAAATTATTATCCAACATTAAATGTGTTTAAAAGACTACATAAAATTAGAACATTGTTCCATGTTCCTAAACATATCTTAATTATTAAGAAACATGCATATGTTGTACTTTGGAACGTGCCCTAAGGTACAAAATTTTTGACTGTCCCAAGGTACAATCACCACGTGGCTTAAGAAAAACCAAAATGATGATCAATCTAGGTGCACCATCATTATTTTCTCATAAGCAAAATATTTGAAGTACTTATCTTTTATAAAAAAATAAAATTCCGTTGATTAAATTTGCAAATACAAAGACAGAAATTGAAATACAAATGAAGAAAAAATTTACTTTTGAGTCATAAAATTTTCTTTCTCTCACAAAATCGTCAGTTTTATTCATTTGATGCTGGTTTTTACCGTGGCACCATTTAGTAGTGAAGGTTACTATTAGAGATTACAAAAACATGGCTGCTAAAAATAGATTCTTAGAAATTAGCAGTGTCCCAAAGTACAAACGTCCCAAAGTACAGCGCTCTCCCCTAACTATATTTGTCATGATAGTAATTTAGTTTCAAAGATGAAGGAGTTTGCAAAGATTGATTTGCGTTGTCTGTACAAATCTACAAACTGTTTCTCACAAACTTTCAATGAAAGCTGCATGCTGCATGTCATTCGATGCATGCGTTTTGGAGTGAAAGAAAAATTTTCTTTACCGCAAGAAAATGAAACTAGGCGAGAAAATTGGCATTGTGTTACATCTTCATTTTTGACACTCTGGAAGTTCAAAATACATGTACGAGATTTTCACAGAAAATTAAGGTCTTATAAAGTTAAATTTGAACACGTAGTGCGATGGGTGCAAAGGCAATCAATTAAAAAAATACTTTTAAGATGCGTTGAGTGCAGAAAGTTTATATATGTAGCGATTATTCTCTAAACTACATACAGTAAACTCTCGGTTATCGGCGGTCGGTTTATCCGCGGTTCGGATTATCCGCGGGTCTTTTCACTACTTTTTTTTAACAGTCACTAAATGCTCTTAAAACTTTTGATTGGGTTATTGTTCGCTTTTAGCTTTTACATATGTATATTTTTTACATTCCATGTTAGTAGATGGAATGTAGCAATGTTTTTAGCTATAATTTAAATGTAAGTGTGAGTGTTATTCATATTTTTTAGCGATTGTATATAGTAGTAACAAAGAATAATCTTTGGTAGTAACGTCTTTTACCTATTATTTGGATTATCCGCGGTTTTCGCTAATCTGCGGTTACCGTGCCACCCTATTCTGCGGATAATCGGGAGTTTACTGTATTTAAGAGTTATCTGAATGAGCTGTAAACTTACGATCTCAGAAGCATATAGTTTAAGTACCTACAGAACGAAATTTCTCAAAATGGATCCGGTAAAGTCGGTAAAATCATCTCGCGGACTAGAGTTTGGATTTGTATACTTAAAAACAAAAAACGAAATAGCTACTTTAAATATCAGAAAGATTGCTAAATAAGACAAGAGTAACATTTTCCATTATCATTTCCAGTAAAATCCTGTTACAACAAACTTTAAGCAGCCGCAAATTGTGTTCGTTGTGACGGGAATTTGGTTGTAATTAAATTAAAGTAACGTATTGGCTATCGAATCGTAACTGTAAATCAATTTCGTTAAAATTGATATTTTGTTGCATTGGTACTTGTTGTAGCAGGGTTTCACTGTATTTACAACAGCATTTAAATGAAATGTAAAGGGAAACAGTTTCGTTTCTTGTTTTCTATTAGTCAATAATCCTATGAGAAAAAAGTAACAGAATAATAATCACAAATTCCAGTTTGTTTGTTAGTTTAATATTTTTTTAATGTAATAAGTGTGAGCACAATTAAATTTTGCAAATTTTCAACACAAAATTATGGGTTCTAGAAAATTGTGGCAATAACACAAAAAATTAGAACAAATTTATCATTAATGTTTTTTTTAAGTTATTTTTTTAACCAGAAAAGTTTTTTTTTTTTTTTTCATTTTAGTTATTTTACTTATTTATTTATTTATTGCGTGAATAAATAAAAATTTGGGAACCGGCCAGAGTTTTCTCCACGCCAGCAATTGAGAATAACTGTAAAAGAAAACGCTAAAGAAAATAACTTCCACTTGAATAGCCTCGCTGATATGAAAGCATAAATATTCGTATTAGCATACAGGTTTATAGTTATGACGAGACTATTATACCAAACAAAGAAAGTGTCTTAAGAATTGGATAGTTTGATTTCAATACAATAGGAATAAAGCTTCTTATGACAGTAGGTAAGTCAATGATATAATACAAAAAATTCCCTTTCATTCAAATTCACTGCAAAATATGACTTATTGTGATTATATTCTGGACTTCTGTCAACTGTGAATTTGAATTCAATTCCGTTGCTATTAGGAATACTCATTTGAATTAACCTAAATAATTTTGTTATAAATATGCTTTTTTAGAGTAAATCTTTAACCTATTTTTAAGCACAGCATCTTAAACGTTCATTATTCCATTATGAAATTCGGAATATAGAGCAAAAAGAAAAAATGGTGTCACTAGTGCTTTCTTAAACAAAAACATCAACTTTTAGAAATTATAAAAAAATATTTTTGTAACTTTTCTCTTTTTGAATAATGTTTAACGACAATGATGTTAATTCTGCATCTCTCAGTATAGCAAATAAAATTAGTCGTTTATTATGTCTTAAAAAATGACTTAGTGTGAGACACTAACAAGACAGATTAAATAATTGAAGTGAACTATCATGTTCAATTGGTAATTTTGAATGAATTGATAAATATTTCAAACAAATATATCGTCATTTCCTTTCAACACATGTTTTTCCTCGTCACTACTCTTTTAAATAAATTTATTTTTAATGGTAGGACAAAATAATATCCTACGGGACGCAATTAGAGGTCACCAAACGGAGCGTCCAGATGAAAAAAGGGAAAAAATTGGCGATTCAAAAATCAACTGTCAATCGTCAACCAATCTCAAACTCAAAAAATAACAATTAATGACCCACATGGCACTTAACCTACGGCCCGCGGACCAAATGCGACCCGTGAAGCTGATCTGTGTGACCCGTTGTTTCATTCAATGTTGAAAATCGAAAACCACGATTGGTCACATCACTATAGATTTGGGCAGAAATTGCTTTCCAAGACAAACGCAATAATAAAATAAGCATCAAATAATGAAGTCAACGGTTTCTGTTTTGTAATTTTCTTTCCTTTTCTATATTTTCCCATGCTATTTGGAAAAGTTTTGAATGTTTCAAAATTTTATGTCGGCTCCGGCCCGCAAGAATCATTTTAATATGAGGGGCGGCTCTCGAGAAAAAAAATGGTTGGCACCACTGAACTACAAGTATCCAAAAGGCGCATTCAGTAACCGGTAAAATCGTTTCCTCCAAAATGAACTTTAAGAACTAATTTATTTAAAATATATTGTTCAAATTAAAGTTCCAATAAACTATCTAATGGCGGATGAGAAAGGTAAAACAAACAAATGCCGTAACTTATGACGTGCTTTGACGCTTAGTGAATAACAATAATTTTCCATCGTGTTTTGTGGGAATCTTTCTTTTCTATTCTTCTGAAATTACATTACATCACAAACTGTCTGAAGCCTGTAATTTACCCCCAAAGAAAACACGTGGAATGGAATGTTTTATCTTTTTCTTCAGTATTGTTAATCACCGCATGGTAGCGTATTCGAGCTCTGGAGTTGCGAATACTTAAGCTAGATATGTTTCTCCAAATGACATAATCCATTGTCATTTTTATTTGAATTTTAGTTATTAGAAACAAAAGTTTTGATCGAAAAGTCGTTCCTTGTGGCTTGTCACATTTCTGTCCCAAGCCTTCAATTTCGAAACTAAAAAAACGCATATCGTTTACTACTTTGAGTAAAAAAAGGGGGGGCCACTATTTCCAAAAAAAAAAAAAAGCCGCTAAGTCAAACTGCTTTAGTCGATGGCGACTAAAACATTCTTCACTTTTGGCCTTGAATACATCCAAATTGGATGAAATAGAATGAAACAAAAACGCCGGAGCAAAATAGCAAATGAAACATGAAAATTTAGATCAACTTACTACCAATATGCCAATAATATAGAAGGGAATGAAATGATTATTTGGAGCTGAAGTAATGAAACATGTAAAAAATTTAAAGCCGTTTCTCATAGACTCACACAGTGCGACAGACAAAAAAAAACTGCATTACTTGCGGAAAAGTTGAAAAGAGTGCAGATAATAATTTCAATCACATTTTGTAAAGGTCTTCGCATTTCGTGAAGGATTTGTTAAATATTGAAATGCTCTTCATGAGCGTATAAACTTCTAAGTATGCAATGTGATTGTAGCATTCACATTAAGTACAGAAATATGCATCTATTGCTATGTTCCACGTACTCATAAATATAGCATTTTTTATCATTTGTACCACGCTTTTAAACATCTTTTTACCCCCACAAAGAACAAAAAATCATAACTCTTGCTTTATCATGTCGATAAAAATCGAAACAAAAAACTCATCTGTCATTTCCCAATTACAAAACAAAGAATAGCCAAAGTCAATAGCCATAAAGGTAAAAAAGGAAAAAGCATTGTATATTCATCGCAATGAAATCTTTTACAAAAACAAAGAAGTATATATTTTAAAATAATTATGCCAGCATACAGTAAAAAGTGTTGAAATTAAATACCTTTCTAATCGTGCAGTCTTAAGAAAAAAAAAAGAATTGCATGTTTTCAAACAATCGAACCGCGCGAACATATCGAACCATCAGAAAGTATTTATCTTCTGTTTCACACTTTCATTCACCAAAAGAAAAAAAACATATCATTAGAGGTATTTTGGTGTAAACATATCCAACCTCTGCAAGAAAAAAATGCATCAGCATTGCTTATCATATGCGACAAGACTATCATTTACTTACATAAAAAACATTTTGCTTCTTGCACCCTGGTCGAAGTTGAGTAACAAACAAAGAAGAAACAACTGAATTGCCCCTTTCGAATAGAAAGGAAGAATTTGGATGGGGTTTTAAGCCGTGCGTGAGTAGAATACGAAACTGGCGAACAAGGTCAGCCGCGTTCGAATGTGACCATTTCCAATCAAGGACGTGTAAAAACGCACCCTATTAACATGAGGCAGGGTATTAAGTTGATTTACAGGTGAATGAAGGTGTCTCAAAGTACTGCGCATAACATAATCACAACAAATAATCCAAGGATACGCTAGTTGACGATTGCCATCAAACCCTGTCTAGACCTGTCAGTACATTTGTTACAAATATTGACAATAATCTGTTTGTTTTTCCAGTTACGTCTGATAAAAGAGGTATTCAGCTTATATTCGAAGCTCTGACTGAATCCATCTTATTCAAGTGTAATCTGTTGAACATTGACATAATCCATGAGGATGCTTCCAAGCAAGATATGCGCATTGTGTGTGTTCTTAAGTGTTTTCGTGAGTTTTCTGATGGAGAACTGGGGGGGGGGGGGTAAAGGAGCTAAGCCTAAGTCGATTACCCAAAAACGAAGACGTGTGTCGAAATGGAACTGCAAAACTATGATGGTGATCGACATTTCGAAGGGAAACTTTAGGGACTAAACTGAGTGAATTGATCAAAACGCGGAAAAAAAGCATTAAGAATAACACGCGCACACACAGTGTCGCATTTTTATGCAGAGCATTTAAAAGAAAAAACAATGAAAAAAGAAGAAAGAACATTATTAACTGCACTTCGCCAGTAGTCCTGTATAGTCTGACCATGTTTGTCAAGGAATTGGCACGTGGCCAATTAGGACGAATATTAGAATGAGAGGAGAAATAAGAAATTTTCGATGCGTGTGCTTTATTTCAATGTGACTCTGCTTAATGTAAAGGATAACACACATCTTAACCGCAAGATATCATTTCTTCAAACTAATAGATGCGTCTGTTTCCCCAATTAAACCGGATGTTTGCCCTTTCATCTCATCGGTGGTCAAGAAATTTAGAGCAGGAATTAGTAACAGGAAGGACCAAGTCCAATCATTGACTCAGGAAATACTGAGGCAAAGATCTCAAGTCACATGGTTCAATTTCAACGAATGGGCAACACGTTTTACGTGAAACGAGTGGAAGAAACCCGATTTCTTCCAATACTTTACTTTCAAACATATCACGTGACTTGGGATCCTTGCTTCAAGAATTCAAGGCTTCACTCTCTCCACCTTTTATTCCTTCTCAAATGTCAGCAACAGTATGTAGCAAACCTTTTGAACCTTATTCACTGACTATAACACCGATTTCAAACTACCCAACAAGACAAATCAAAGATAATAAATTGCTGAAGCAATTAAAGGATTCATTCTTGATTGATAAGGACTAACAATGGGTGATAATTACACGTATCGCCCCGTTATCAGTTCCTGAAAACGAAAACTATGCAGCAGGGTGATCTGAAATTATGTAGCCAAACAAGCAAGGATCATACAGGAACATATGGGGGTAAACCCAATGCTGACGCTATGCATGCGCACTAAGCTAGAAACTAACACGAGCCATGCAAGTTACAAATCTATTACACAAATAACATTTTCCCCAAACTTTAAGTTTTTAAGAAGAGATAAAAGCAGTTTTTGAAATTTGGTGTTCTGCAACTGTATTACATTCGTCGCAATGACGAGGTATTCTGACAAACTTTTCTAATCCTTGAAAATTTGGTCACACATTTCCCATAGCCCTGTGCATTCTTGACTTTGTAACATAATGCTAAGCGAGCACTGAAATCTCCATCCCTTATAAGAAAGGTTTTTTAATACAAGTTTTAGTTATTTGTATCAGGAAAATAAAAATATGTAAAAGGTAAAGAAATAGCCGTCGGGCAAGAAAAGCAGGTGAAAATAAGGATTTATTTAACTATTAGCCCACACCTTCATAACTTAAGACAAAGAACAAGCAATCGTCTGTGGAAATGAAGGTAGTTACAGAGGCAGCTGTTTGTGGCCTGCTTTACTTTTGATTTAAAGACTAAGAAAGGTTAATATATTTCGGAAACATCACGGCTCAGATACAGAATTTGCCGATATATCTCCCATATTTATTTTGAAAATATCATGATATTTTGATATTTTCGATATTTATTTTTTCAACACGGTACATTTTCAATGCAAAAAGTATATTAATCGTAGTAATATTGTTCATTTATTATTAAAAATAACCAAACAGTCATGTACTATATTTTTATGATGTATTAATACATCATTAATATAACAAAGTAATATAATATTCTTTTTTTACTTGTATTTTATATTCATACAATTATTAGTAACGTAACAATTTTATTTCACATTAAAAGTGCCTAATTAAATATCAAATGTCGCTCAGAAAAAAAGAAAATGTCCTATAACTGTGCACCAACTAATACATTTTTTTTCTATTTCTCACTCATATTATAACTGTGTAAAACTGGTTAACAGAAGAAAAATGAGCAAAACAGCTAATGTAAATTAACTCCATTAAAATTGATGAAAAATGAAAATGAAATGTTAGACATAAATAATGAAAGAAACCTTAATTTAAGTCTACATATTGTTATTATAATATAAGAAAATAAAGAGTTATTTGAAGATGCATTTACTATTTTGAAGACTTAAGTTTGTACTGATTGAAAATATCGGATATATATCTAAATATCCGATATATATCAAAATATCGGATATTTTCAATATTTTCGAAAATATCATGATATTTTCCCTGCTCAGGTAGCATAAGTTTAGAACAATGCAATTATTTATTGAAAGTTGTTGAAAGTTTGCCCCAACTATAGATGGTGCTGCATTTTTGGTTTTGCTTTATCAAGCAAGTATTGTAAGAAAAATTCAAAAACTTTTTACTTTTTTGTTCTAAGTGTTTCAGCTCCTTATCAATATAAACTTCAAGCAAATCAAGACATTTTCAACGTGCATCTTACCCAGGAATTAGGAGGATATTTTCAGTATATTATTATTATGATTATTTTCCGTATTGTAAGTAAACACAGCAACCTATGATTCTCTTGTTTTCATCTTGTTTTGTTTTGAACTTTGAATTTTTAAATTTACCGTATTCACAGAAACTTAACTGGGTTCTTTGCTTCATTATATCTTCAACATTATAAGCTTATGTTAGTCAATAAAAGCATAACTTCGTTCGGCCAGTCCCGCGACTGTCTTTTTTTTTTTTCTTTTTTCTTTTTTTTTCAAATTTAGAAGCCCATTTTATTGTTTATCGGTTCCTCAAAGTTCAAGCATCTTTCCAACTCCTAATGCTTCAAAAATACTATTTCTAGATGTGATCTCGTATTCTTGTCTTTATAGTAGATCATCATTATTTGCAACTTGGGAATGATCCGGAATTCATTTTATTTCGTTTTGTAATAAGCTGCTTACTTGAATTCCACTTCATTATCTTGACTGGGAAATAAAATGTGATTTATCTTTATTATTTTCTCTTTTTTCATGCAATTCGTCTATTGTCAAAGTTGGATTTAAAATAGCGAAACATATTGCGGTGTACATCGTCTTTAAAAAGGGAAAAGCATTAATTTATTCATAGCTCAGGTATTTAGTGATTTTTTTTTTTAATTCATATTACGTTACCAGGTATTTTTGCCTGAAATACTTGGTAGAACCGTGCGAAAAGTTTAGAAAAACACGCGTACACACACACACACACACTAAACTCTGGAATTTTTAAAACAATTAGCATTTTCTCTCATCCAATTTATCAAACATGCTTTAATTTCTTGCAGCGATTTTTAGAACGCAAGTGTTTATGGAGCGTATGTTCACTTTCCACGAAACACAGGAAGAAAAAGAAAAGAAAAGCAAGAAAAAGAAAACAAATAAGGAAGTAAAGATAACAGACAATGGTTTTTACTATTTTTCCTAGAAGAGATTCATTTTTTAAATCAATAAATTAAATGCAAATTACCCGTATAATTTTGTAACTCTTGAATCATCTCTCACTACTCAACTCTTGTTGCCACAAGTTTTTCAAATAGTACAATAAGTTATTCACTCATGAATATAAATGTTAAAAAATAAACATTGTTTCTTCGAAATACTTAAGGAATTAAACGCTCCACCTTATTGATACAGACTAACTTGCTTATAACGAGAGAAGGGACCACGATATTTGCTCAATAGAACCGAGTGCTCGTAAAAACCGGGTTTATGAAAACAATCATTGAAAATCATTCATACTTGCTTTGATTGCTTTCAATTTATCCACAGTGCCAAGTTAGTTAGTTAGTTCCTTTGGACTGTCGGACTGTTTTTTCCTTGCGATCTCGATGACTTTCGTAAAATTTGGCATTGGCCAAAACATCGTCATTTTCACCTCTATCTTCGTAAAACGGTTGAAGTTTTTCTGCATATCAAAAGACATTGAGTATGTTGATGATAGTTCAGTTTCAAATTCTTCACAATTTTTTTTTTATCTTCGTCGCTTTCATTGACTTATTCATTTAAATTAGCTTGAATTTGAGCTAAATTATGATCGGAAATAAGTATCTAGGAAGTGGCAACATTGACGTCCACAAATATGTAATTTTTCAATGCTTCTCTAACTACAAATAAAGAAAAATGTCGACATCATTTGTTAAGACTCATCATTTTGATGGAACTCAATAGAAATTTCATAAATCTAAAAAATATTGCTCGCTTGTAGCGGGGTTTGATCATTAAAAGCGAGTTTTGCTCCCATAGACTTTACATTGTACCAACCAAATATTTCTGATTTTCTCGTTAAAGTCGAGTTCTCGTTAATTCAGGGCTCGTTATAAGCAAGTTCAACTGTACTATCTTTTCATAAAAATATCGATGGAGAAAGGTTTCTACCGATGAGAGCGGAGGCTTACAATCGAATTAATCGAATCGTTAAATCCGTTCTTTCCGCTTTTATGAGGAAAAACAATCACAGAAGTCTTATTAAGAAACGACTTCTATAAAAGAAAAAAAATATATAAAAGTAGTAGAATTACAACACGTTCATCGCAACTAAATCACATAAGCGGAAATTATAAACTGGTCAAAGCACTTTGCAAGATTCTCAACACAACTTGCTCAATGCACATTCCTTCAGTTTCAATGAGCGAGAGTGGGCTTGCAAAATACGCGGTGTGAAATTCGTGCTAGTAGTGCAGAAAGCAAAAAGAAAAAGCATTCAATCACACAGACGAGTTTCTTTCAAGAACATGTAGGATAAAAAAGAAAATGAATTGTTTTCAGCATCCTTTATCACTTGACAATAAAAAGATAAATCTTTCAAAACTGATCTGTTCCTATATCTAATTTAGTTGTACTACAAACGATTGATTGACCATCTTGTTGACCGTGTTTGGCTAAAAAAGGACTGAAGACAAAGTGTCTGTGTAAACCGCTTAGAAACCCATACCCTAAAATGAGATCCAAACAAGTGGAAAATTTTCACTTCTTTTTTTCATGGGGGCAAGAGAAAAATAAAATGTTTTTCTAAATGAAATATTTACTATTCGATTATTAAAGATATTTTTGACCAAATAAATGAGTAAATAAAGGAATGAATGAAAAGATGAAAAGAAAATGAAACAACAAACGAATAAATAAACAAGTGAATAAATGAGAAAAATAAATAAGTCATATAATATAACTAGCCATAGAAACATTATTTTATATTTTTGGCAGTAAATTTGTGCCTCCAAAGGTGGAAATTTTTCACTTATTTTTTTCACGGGGAAAGAGAAAAAAAATTTTTTTTCATGAAATATTTACTATTCGATTATTAAAGATATTTTTGATCAAATGAATGAGTAAATAAAGCAATGAATGAACAAATGAAAAGAAAATGAAACAATAAACAAATAAATAAATAAGTGAACAAATGAGAAAAATAAGTAAGTTAATAAAACACTTAATAAATAAGAAAATAAGTGAATGAATGAAAAAATAAGGGACTTAAAAAATGGAGGAACGTAAATGACATGACTAATAAATGAAGGAATGTTAATGACATGAATAATAAATGAATACGAAAGTGATTTGATAAAAGATTAAATAAATAAATTAAACTAACTATTTCACTTTGCCCCATTTATTTTGCCCCGCATGCACTTGACTAACTGAACAAAGCATCATCTGCAAAAAACGTTAAAATAAAAATCGTTGCTCTGAGAAAGGACCAAAAATCTTCATGGTAGCCGATAATCTGTACGACACCATGAGAGCGTTTAAATAAAAAAAAAAATGAAAAAAATGTTGAGATGTCGAGGGAAAAAAATGGAAAATCGTTCCCACGGACAAAAATTGCAGCAAGAGCACTTTCAAAATCGTACAACTAGAAGATCGCGCACCGATAGAACACTCAAATACAATATAATTGTGGAAACGTATTTCGAAGTTACAGTAACCCTCTTTTTGAATGCTGGAAGGTTATGAACTTCAAGGACAGTGAAGAAGCTTTAATGTGACATCTGCATGCTTTCGTCCTATCACTAGCGAAGTCAGAAAAATCTTCTGGGGGCGGTTTTTTTGATCAAAAATACCTTCTGGAGGGGATTTTTTGATCAAAAAAATCTTCTGGAGCTGGTTTCTCGATGAAAAATACCTTCTGGAGGGGTTTTCTTGATCAAAACAGTCCTTTCATAAGTTAAACTACTGTAATAGAATACGCGTTTATGTTAAAGCCACTGCCTCTGGGGGGGGGGGGGGTTACCCCTCCCCCTCTCGCTGTGCCACTGCGTCCTATGCATCTCCATGAATGTAAACGTTTATTACTCATGTCTAACCATGTAAGAAACTGTATGCTATTAAAATTACATAGTCTATTTCCTAGTTCAGGAATTTCATAACCCATAGACGAAACTTTATGCCATAATAAATCGTCTGACAACGGAACAATAACCAACTTTATAAAACAATTAGGAAAAAACACGGCCTGATTAAAGCATGGTCCTGCCAGTCTGTGGACCTGGGCACCACAATGTTAGGTGCGGCAAAATAAGGTAAGTTCCTTTCGTTCTTCCCGTTTTTTGAAACTTCTGCTTTGAAAATGTGCGGGTGAAAATTTCCTTGTAGGGTCATCAAATTTTAACAGGACCTGGGCATCACTTTAGCTTGATCATACCCTCGGAACCAAACAGTAGGGAAGATAACCAGCAATATGTAAGAAACAAATTGTAACCGAACAGGAGACATAATAACCAACTTTATGAAATGACTAAATACCTGACGGAAGGAACCATAACACATTTTATGAAACAATGTAAGAATCGACAACAGGAGCAATAACCAATTTTATGAAACGGTTAGAAGAGAAACCCAACAAGAGCAACGATAACCAACTTTATAAAATGGCTAGGAGCCGGACACTGGGAGTAATAATAAACTTTATGAAACGACTTGAAACAGGACAAGAAGAACTGTAATTAATTTTATGAAATGAGTAGGAGTTGAACAGATGGAACCAGCAGCAGAGAAAGCATCCAAATGAATTGTGGATTGAAAGTTCAATTATTGTCATTGTATGACTTGTGACTATGTTGGTACAAGTACATGAATATGATATTTTTATTACAATGTAACGAAGATGTGTCAGTATTGATGACAATAAGTATTTGGGAAGTCAACCAATATATGTAGTATACTGTCGGTCTTTCACGAGAAAAGCTCCCGCCATCAAGTCTGAGCCCATCTACTGCCATAAAAACGGACTTCGTTCATTTTCTGCAAGGGTTAGCAGGAATGTTTTTTGGCGCCATTTCGCCATCCGTCTTTTCGTCTTTGTGCAGTCGACCGGGTTTTTCCAACATTAAGCTTCCCTTGAAAAAAATTAGACACGCCTCGTTGCTATAGCAGTAGACAGGCGCAGACATTTCGGGTAGGGCTTTTCTCGTGATGAACGGACAGTAAATAGATTCACAACTCTGTAGCGACAGCCACTGTCCGCCATTGAACGCGAGAAACTTGAAGTAAACGAGCAAAAGCGTTGCCAACGCGGATGCAATGCTGTTTGCATCCAATCAGGCATTGGCAAAAGTTGTTTGTACGCACGCGCTTTCGGACGCTTGCCCGTCTACTAAAAGGGCTCGGTTGCCCATGGAACCGGTTTCTTGTGGTGTATCTAGTTAATACTACATCTATGGGTCAATCCCCTAGAAACCTTAATTTTAAGACATATTACCAATCATAATACGGTAGTTTTCACACAGGTAAGGATTTTTATGACCTTCTCCCCCCTAAAAGATGAATTCTGGCTTCACTAGTGGATGGAACATTAGCAACCTTTTAAAAACGAATAGGTATCGGCAGGAAAAGTACTTGTAAAAGATTCACCTTTTTAAAAATGATTTTCTTATAAATCAGTGAAGTTTCCAAAAGCATTAGAAAAAGTTACCCGGCATATAGCCGGTGCCGCACCCAAGGCGGAGATATGGCAACAAAAAGCAAACAATGGCCGCAAGGGAAAATGTAATCCCTTTTTTTTCCAATTATAGCATTGTGTCCGTTCCTTTTCCAGCTTTGTCCTTGACTTGAATCGATGCATCTGATAGCAGCCTAAAACCAGCCCAACAGAATTGGACGAAAACGAAGAAAATAAAACATCTAAATAAGTCCTTTTAATTCCGCTTAAGGGTCAGTGGCGCGTTAAGAAACAGATAAAAGATAAAAGGACCGGGATTGAAAAGGGGAGAGAACTTCCGAAATTCGTATTTTGCGCAATTTTCTTCCAAGCACTGGCTTGGGTCGTTTTTCTGAAAGCGGCCGAATGCATTACGATGCCTTTGTTGCTATCAGTGGTGATTAAATCGTAGGTCACTCGTCAACGGTTCAGAGCACTGCCATTTTGTAATGTGGAGCGATGTAGAAATATATCAATGGTGTTGATAATTAGAATTACATAGCTGGGAAATGTACGATTGTTTTATATGGAACAACCGAGTAAGTTATGTAACATCAATGCATAACAAAAGAGAAATTATGGGGCATCCGGCATCAATCGACCGAAAAAGTTATTCAGTTAATGGAAACGATCCAAGAAAAAAGATTTCAAAGTAATTAATAGAGCAAGATTTAAAGTCTTTGTTTCTGGCGAGCGTTTTTTAATTTCTTTGATAAGTGAATCACTTTTTAATATTCACTTTTTTCATGGAATCCCTGGTTAATCTTCCATAGTACCGTAAAAGCGGGTGACTATGGTACAAGTTTAGTACATTTCTGACTGTAATTACTCAACATTCATTCGAAAAAAAGAATGAAGTTGCGTTATTATTATAGTTTAGGAACTTGGCTTTCGATTCGGTCCCTGAAATAATTTGAAACTTTACCCACACCCCCTCCAGAGCAGTTTTTCTTCGTACTATTCTCACCCTCTCATTGTGGGTAAGAATGGTACAGCACATGTTTCAACGCTTTCATATAGGTTACGGTGGTTTGTACCATCTCTTATATTTTAAAGGAAGAGTTGTAGATGTAAGTTATGCTGAAAATTGAACTTTGGAGAATCAGGTACACCATAAAAATCTATATAAAACAAAGGCTTTATTTTCTTCATAATTTTTGAAGATGGATACCAAATCTTATCATCTTTTACAGGCCTCTGCCAAAACTTACCTCGCTTCAACTTTGTTGAAACTTCAAACTCACTTGCATCTAAACCTGTGATATTTTTTTCTGTGTACTTTTTCCCCTGATAACCCAAAACAGACTCCAAAATTTCATTTAATTACTGTACTACACTCACCCTTCAAATTGTAAACTTTACACACTTGTAACTGTATCAACATTAAAATATTTTATTTTTGAATGAAAATGTTAGGTAACTTTTTTTATGTAATATGAAAGCGAAAGGTACTTACGAAATTGTGATTCCTTCTGCACTAAAAGTCCACCAACATGAACTTCCGAGCTACCTACAAACACGTAGCAGCAGATGCTCACAACAAATAAATTCATAATCACCAGATTATTCATCTGGCGGGTCATTTTGACAGTGATAACAACTCTCTCATCACCAGAGAGGTTGCACAATAGTTCCTATTGAAACTGAGCTAGCTCAGAATGCACTACAAACGCTTATTACGTCAAACTTAAGGTTTGTATCATTCTCACCCTCTAAACCATTTTCATTCGCTTTTACGGTATATGCAACATTCAAAAATGGCTTACTTGCCAACGAAAAATATTCCAAATAATATTTATTGTCATCAAAACTGACATATCCTTTTTACATTGTAATAAAAATGTTATATTCATGTACTTGTACCAACATAGTCACAGGTCACAGGTTACACAATGAGAATAATTGAACTTTCAATCCACAATTCATTTGGATGCTTTCTCTGCTGCTTATTCGAAAATACTGATTGAATACTTGACTCGGAACTTATTTCAATCGATTTTTTAAGTGATCATATTGACTAGAGACGATCCGAGTACTCGGTAACTACTCGGTACTCGGCCAAATTCTGATCAGATACTCGGCTAATACCGAGTAGTTGCAAAAAACTGAATATTGTCCAAGACAGATACTAAAATTTATATTAAAAAAAAAAAGATCAAGCATTATATTCTGCATTCATTTACAATTAAAATTTATATCTCAAATTTAAATTTTGAGAATAATGAAGTTTGTAATACGTCAATGGAATAAATCTTTATTTCAATGTCCCCAAAGTTAATAAAACTTATTTATTAAAAATTATGCAAAAAAAGGTAAGTATAGAAAATATGGAATTTTTATATTAAAAATGGATTTTTTCTACAAACAAAATTTAGTTATTACAAAATTTAAAAATACCTTTGCTTAAAAAGTAAAAGGAAATAAAACAATGTTAAAAGCACAGTGCAGGAACACTGCAGACACGTGTTTTGGCGTTACAAGGAATTCCTTTTTCAATGCACAAAATGGGGAGCTCGTAGATTTAAAGGCATCCGACAAAAGTCAGATTTTTTTGTCGAATGTCTTTACATTCTTTAGCTCACATGTTATGCACTGAAAAAGACGTTCCTTGTAACGGGGGGGGGGCAGAAACGCGTGTCTGCAGTGTTCCTGCACATTTGTTTTATCTGCTTTTAAAAATTATTTATGTTTGGCTGACTAGAACTGTAATTGATTGGTTGTAATTTGTTTTAATTCCAACTTGATTAATCATACCTTTTATTTATTTATTTTTTACTTTAAAAATAATTTTTTTGTAAAATTTTTGACACAAACAAAATTGTTTATGTAATGCGTAATTAAATTTCAGCAGGAATTTAGTTTTAAAACTATTATATGGGGGACAAGGAGGTCTATACTACTATTCCAATAAGTTCAAAATTCATCACATGTGGGTCAGTGGTTCTTCTTAAAACATAATTGGTACTTGGTAACTCGGCCGAGTAGTGAAAGGCTGAGTACTCGGTAACTCGGTACTCGGCCGAGTAGTGAAAGGCCGAGTACTCGGTACTCGGCCAAAGTGCTACTCGGTACGTCTCTAAGATTGACTTTAAAAAAACGCGGAGAGAAATTTAAAAATGTAACTTAAAATATGTCAATAAGTAAAATTGTTCTTTCCAAATTACAACTGTTCATTAAAAGTAATAATTCTTCATGCAGTGTTCGTTTCTTAGCTGATGTATATTTGTATATGGTTGGAACGTTATTTGTTCTAAAATGGACAGCTGAGTTATACTGAATAGGAGAGTTTAGGGTTAGCTTAGTTTGAGTAAAAAAAAAGGTACCATAGCTGGGGCAAGGCCGTAACCAGGCTTTTGTTTCGGGGAGGGTTTTACCAAGCACTTTTCTTAGATTCTATATAATCAACCAAAATTGATTCAATTCGTAGATTCTGTTGCTGGTTATTATTACAGATTATTCAACTAAGGGGGAGATATTCCGGCTTTATGGGCATTAACAAGAGCAAATGTGGGACCAGATTAAGACATAGGCACATAAGGCACAGGCCTAGGGCACGAAAAGTTTTTGGTACCAATATATCAATATGTAATTGTTAATCAAGGAAAGAAAAAGCCCTAATATTTAAATCTCTCTTACAAATCTCTGAGCCACAGCAGGCTTAAAGTTCTTCACTATTATTACATTTAAAAGTTACAAATCACATATTTGTGATGTATGTTTAAGAGTTATTGTAATCGGGACAAAATTTGATGACAACTTATATTACGGTTTATCTTTGCCATATCACTTAAAACAAAATATTTCATTGCTTTGCTAAATAGTATAAATAAGAAGCGCCAAGTAAGGTTCGTGCCAAGTGTCATCAAAAGTTATAGTCGGATCCTGAACGTAGCAGATGACATACGTATTTAATGAAGTAAATAATATATCTGATGTGGGTACCACACGACTTATTTCTACGCCAAGTATATTATGGATGTCTTTTAACTTTAGCCTTGGTCTCCTATGAGCGAATCGCCGATCTTCAACGTCGCTCCTCGCCCTAACGCTGAAATCAAAGTTCGGCGTGGCCATTCACGACGTCGATTTAGTTCGAGCGCGCATGCGCAGAAGAATCATGTTTTCGCCTCGGCGAGGAGCGACGCCGACGATGGGCCTGTTCGCTCCTAGGAAACCAAGACTTTACTCAAAAGAATAGCCGCGTGTAGCCACGGGCGCTCTCATTAGAAGTAATACTTCTTAAATGTATATTGTTACAAATCCTGTAAATAGTAATTATTGTAGGAACGTAACCTGTAAACAGTTTCCCGTAATGAATATACAACCCCTTTTCATATGGCTAAAGTATACGACCCCTATTTCCTTTTTGCTCATTGATAAAATTTGATAACGGTCTACTACTTTACAGAAGCGTGTGGAATATTTGAGAAATTTCTTTTCGGTGTCTATATAAGCCGTTAGCGATGGATAAACAGTGGAGTTTCGATTGATATTTCGAACTGAGAGCATTTTTGCTCTGTTTATTGCGAGGCATTTCGCTGTGTTGTTTTCGTATTTGGAAGTAAATACGTGTGTAAACGTTGAGTTTACGGTGTTGTGTGATAATTGCTTAATTGCTGATGAATAATTTAGCAGTTGTTGACGATATTTCCTGTACATAGTGTAAATAAATTTCTTGTGTTTTTATCAAGAACTGTGTCATCCTTTCAAGAAAGTGGAAGTCGCACCGAATCCGTTACAATTTGGCGCCCAACGTGGGGCTTCTTCTGGACTTTCTTGGAGTAAGTGTGACTTTGGACATTTTTTCATAAAGACTTCTTTTGAATTAGGACTTTATTTTTATGGTGATTACTCGCGCAATGGATGAACAAATAAAACAACTTCTTGACGCAATCACCTCTGTGAAGAGTGATATGGCGGCTAATCAAGGACAATTAAAAAGTGACTTGACAGCAAGTTTTACAGCTAATCAAGAACAATTAAAAAGTGACTTGACTGCAAGTTTTACAGCTAATCAAGAACAATTAAAAAGTGACTTGACTGCAAGTTTTACAGCTAATCAAGAACAATTAAAAAATGATATGGCGGCTAATCAAAACCAATTGAAAAGTGATTTAACGGTGTTGAAAAATGACCTAGTTTCTAACCAAGAGGAAATTAAAAACGATCTTACTTCGGTAAAGACTGTGATGGAAAATAAATTTAATGAGATAGAGCATCGAGTTGATGCTATTGAAGGAAAGTTTGAGGCAGTTGAAGGCCGATTCATCGCAGTGGAAAATAAAATCGAAGAGAAATTTGAAGAAAAATTAAGTTCCGTTGAAGGCCGATGCAATGTTGTAGAAAATAAACTGGAAGAAGAAGATAGAAAATTTCATAAACTTAAAAAAGACATCTTTAAAGACCTGGAAAGGAGATTGGCGACCGCGGAAAGCAGCTCTGTACAGTTTGGCGCTCCCACATCGGTTGCTCGACCGTCCATTAAACTTGCCACATTTGATGGGAAAACTTCGTGGCAGGTTTACAAAACTCAGTTCATGATAGTGGCGGAAGCGAACGGATGGGACTCTGCTACCAAGGCCTGCCATCTTGCAGCATCCCTGAGAGGTGACGCAGCGGACATTCTTCAGACGCTTCCGGACGGCCAGCGCCTGGATTTCGCCGTCCTCACATCTGCGTTGGAGCTTCGCTTCGGTGAGAAGTGCCAGAAAGATTTCAGCCGACTCCAGTTGAAGTCCCGTTTCCAGAAAACCGGGGAAACCCTGCAAGAGCTTGCGGCGGACATCGAGAGACTGTCTCATCTTGCTTTTTGCGACTGTCCTGCGGATGTTCGAAACAACCTGGCACTCAACTACTACATCGACGGGGTTCGAGATCCGGAAATCCAGAAAGCTCTACGGATGGCGGATGTCAAAAACCTGAATTCTGCTGTTGTGTATGCGATGAGATACGAGGCCGCCCAAGAAGCAACCCGTGTGGATCGCCATCTAATCCGGACTCAGGAAGCTGATGAGTCTGATTCCAGGTCGTCCCACCTCGCTGAACTTGAGAGACAACTCGGTGACTTGGCAAGACATCTGAGCACCATAACAGCCCAAAAGAAACAAGAGCAGAAGTGCTGGAAATGCGGTAGTGAAGGACACCTGCGAAGGAGTTGTCCGGCTCGCCAAGCTACGCGAAGGAAGGAAATCACCACCACCAGAGCTCTGCAGATTTCCTCTTCTAGTAGTGGCAGTGATGGACTTTTCATTTACGCACATGTAAATGGGAACCCCTGCAGACTGATTGTCGACACTGGAGCCAATGTGACAATCATTAGGACAGATATGGCTCGTGAATTTGGATTGAAACTGCTGTGGACATCGCCACGCGTAAGTCTCCAAACTGTGACAGGTGACAAAATCGAGATTGACGGTAAAGTGGACTTGGAAATAGTGTTTGGGAATGCCACCTACCATCATACAGCATTCGTCGCTAATATCACGGACACCTTCATTCTCGGATTGGACTTTTTGAAGAAATATGACTTCACTCTCGACTTCAAGACTAATGAGCTGCACTCGATGAGAGAAGACATAGCCGTTTTCCCTGCAGAAAGTGATGTAAAATCCGCTCATCAAATAATAGCCCAAACAAATTTATCGATTCCCTCAAGGTCAGAATCATTAATACCTGGCTCCATTGAAGAAACCAATAGTTTTCGATTTGGACTCATTGAATACCCTAACCTAAGCAATAGCCTAAAAGGAGTGCTGGTAGCATCTACGCTTGTGGACCTTTCTAAGGATGTAATTCCTGTGAGAGTCGCCAACGTGAGTGAAAGGCCAAGGAATATCCGAAAAGGTGAAGTGTTGGCAACTTGTACTCCAGTAAACTGCATCATTAGAAGAATCAATTCCCCCGAGACTGTGTCTTCCGAGTCCTTGACATCGAAGTTAATTGGGAGTGCGTCATTATCGAAAGATCAAAGAACTGCTGCGGAACAATTGGTGGACGACTTCAAGCATCTGTTTTCCTCTACATCGGAGGATGTTGGCCGTACGAATTTAACGCAGCATAGGATTTACACTGGAGAACACCCCCCTATTAAACAGCATCCAAGACGACTACCGTTCGCTAAGAAGGAAGAGGTTGAAACCCTCCTGAAAGAGATGAAGGAAAACGATGTAATCGAACCCTCATCCAGTCCTTGGGCCTCTCCCATTGTCTTGGTCCGAAAGAAAGATGGCTCCACCAGATTTTGTGTCGATTACCGACGGCTGAATGAAATCACCAAGAAAGACAGTTACCCTCTTCCACGGATAGACGACACCTTGGACACTCTTTCCGGACATAAGTGGTTTTCGACCCTGGACTTGAAGAGCGGCTACTAGCAGGTTGAGATACACCCTGATGACCGAGAGAAGACAGCGTTCACAACTGGACAAGGCTTATGGCAGTTTAAAGTGATGCCCTTCGGCCTCTGCAATGCACCAGCTACGTTCGAGCGTCTTATGGAGACAGTGTTAAGAGGACTTTCCTACGAATCCTGTCTGGTCTACTTAGACGATATCATCATCGTGGGACGCAGTTTCGAAGAACATCTGGCAAATCTTAGGAAGGTGCTGCAAAAGCTTAAGGAAGCCAATCTGAAGTTAAGCCCGTCCAAATGTAATTTGTTCCGCCGGGAAGTGAACTACCTTGGTCACATCATCTCTTTTGAAGGTGTACAAACCGATCCAGAAAAGGTATCTGCGGTCAAGAGTTGGAGTCGTCCCGAAAACATCCATCAGCTGCGAAGTTTCCTGGGGCTCTGCACATACTACAGGAAGTTTGTGAAGGGTTTTTCCAACATTGCACGACCTTTGCATAAGCTGACGGAGAGCAAGCAAAAGTTTGAATGGTCCAAAGAATGCGAAGATGCATTTCTACGACTGAAGGAGGCTTTAACATCAACGCCTATCCTCGCCTATCCTCAGCGTGAAAAATCCTTCATCCTGGACACTGATGCGAGCCACGAGGGCATCGGAGCTGTTTTATCCCAAGAAATTGACGGAAATGAACATGTCATCGCTTACTGGAGCAAATGCTTATCAAAGTCGGAGCGAAATTACTGCGTCACCAGAAAGGAGTTACTGGCCATAGTGAAAGCTGTAGAACACTTCCATCATTACCTCCACGGCCGAAAATTTCTGCTTCGGACAGATCATGCATCGTTAACTTGGCTTTTGAACTTCAAGAATCCAGAAGGCCAGATAGCCAGGTGGATACAGCGGCTCCAGGAATATGACATGGAGATCAAGCACCGAAAAGGGTTGTCTCACGGTAATGCAGACGCTTTATTAAGGAGACCCTGTCCTGAGAACTGCCACTATTGTTCCCGAATCGAGAAACAGTATGGAACGACTAGCCCTACCGCCTATCAGGTGACAGTGACTCCAATATCATCAGAACCTGATCCATGGAGTGACGACCAAGTTCGAAAAGATCAACTTGAAGACCCCGACATAAAACCAATTTTGGAGTTCATGGAAAGTGACAGTCGGCGACCTAGCTGGCAGGACGTTTCCATCTTCAGTCCTGCAACAAAAAGATACTGGGCTTTATGGAACTCGCTCCATTTACGGAACGGCGTGCTACACCGAAAATGGGAATCTGACGACGGCAAAACATCTAGGTGGCAGTTACTACTTCCCCGATCAAGGATTTCAGATGTTCTGAAAGAAATACATAGTAGTGCGACTGGAGGACATTTTGGTGTCTTGAAAACCCTCAATAAAGTTCGGGAGCGCTTCTTCTGGAGCAAGGCGAAGGATGACGTGGAGAAGTGGTGCCATTCTTGTGACGCCTGTGCTGCTCGTAAAGGACCGAAGAAGAGAAGCAGAGGGAAGCTACATCTGTACAACGTTGGAGCTCCTTTCGAACGAATTGGGATCGACATCCTGGGTCCTCTACCAAGAACTGCTGATGGGAACAAATACATTCTTGTTTCCATCGACTACTTCACCAAATGGCCCGAAGCGTATCCCATTCCAGATCAAGAAGCTACCACCGTAGCAGAGACTCTAGTCCAACACTGGATCTCGGGATATGGAACACCTTTGCAGATTCATTCCGATCAAGGGAGGAATTTCATCTCTGCTGTGTTTAAGGGCCTATGTCAAATTTTAGGAATTGAGAAAACTAGGACAACACCACTACACCCACAATCGGACGGCATGGTGGAGAGATTTAACTGCACAATCCTGAACAATCTCTCGCTTATGGTATCCAGAAATCAACAGGATTGGGACAAGAAGCTACCTTTGTTCCTGCTGGCCTACCGCAGTGCTGTCCACGAGACTACCGGATTTGCCCCATCTCAGATGCTCTTCGGACGAGAGCTTCGGCTACCTTGTGATCTCGTCTTCGGTCGTCCTCCGGATGCTCCTGCATCGCCTGAGGTGTAAATCCAGGATCTCCAGGCCCGGTTGGAAGATGTTCATAACTTCGCACGAGAGCGAATCAACATCGCGGCGGAGAAGATGAAGACCAGATACGACACAAGGTCTACTGGACATGAATTCAACGAAGGCGACAAGGTTTGGTTATGGAATCCCATCCGACGGAAAGGTCTTTCACCCAAATTGCAGTCGCATTGGGATGGACGCTACAAAGTCCTTAACCGACTGAATGACGTCGTAGTGAGGATCCAAAAATCACCTAATGCAAAACCTAGGGTTGTACATTATGATCGGTTAGCCCCATACTATGGCCATAGTTCATGAGTATTACGTAAACAACCATGGTTGATAACATAAAAGTTGTAAATGTTTTAGCTTTTAATGTTTAGTAATATTTCTTGTTATTATTGTGTTTCCTATGCATTATTGGTTATTATTTAATGTGTGTATTTGTGAACATGTGATAGAAGTTTGGCACCCTTTCTGGGGATTGTACTGCCCGGGACGTGCAGTCCTTAGGAAGGGGGCAATGTTACAAATCCTGTAAATAGTAATTATTGTAGGAACGTAACCTGTAAACAGTTTCCCGTAATGAATATACAACCCCTTTTCATATGGCTAAAGTATACGACCCCTATTTCCTTTTTGTTCATTGATAAAATTTGATAACGGTCAACTACTTTACAGAAGCGTGTGGAATATTTGAGAAATTTCTTTTCGGTGTCTATATAAGCCGTTAGCGATGGATAAACAGTGGAGTTTCGATTGATATTTCGAACTGAGAGCATTTTTGCTCTGTTTATTGCGAGGCATTTCGCTGTGTTGTTTTCGTATTTGGAAGTAAATACGTGTGTAAACGTTGAGTTTACGGTGTTTTGTGATAATTGCTTAATTGCTGATGAATAATTTAGCAGTTGTTGACGATATTTCCTGTACATAGTGTAAATAAATTTCCTGTGTTTTTATCAAGAACTGTGTCATCCTTTCAAGAAAGTGGAAGTCGCACCGAATCCGTTACAATATATATTTTTTTCACTTATATGTTAAATAGAGTTTTTTACATTCAAATTGAAACGGTTTGAATGTTGTTACTGCCGTGTTAAAGAAATTGCGACCCGAACAGCAACAACAATAATAATCCTCATATATACGCATAATAGCGAATTCATCTATCGAGTAACTCTCTGGCGTCATCAACAATGAACCTCGCGCCATAGCATGATAATTTGATAATAGTTTTTGGTAATGTTCGACATGCAGGGAAATGCTTTATTTTGACAAGGCTGAACTGGATCCGGTAACTTAACTGTTTTACATGTGAGACTCATTTCAGGGGAATGAAGAAACGAAAAAGGGGTCAACAGTTAACGTTATCTACTGGAGTTTAGGGTTAATCCACTGGATTTAGTGTTAAAATTTCAACTATCAGAAGATCATCAAACAGGCAATTGCTTCGTCGTAGAAGCAATTTTCACCTCTCATATACCTTGACGGGCAATTTTCTAGTAACTATAATAATAATAATAATAATAAGGCGCCATTCCACGACAAAGTAGCCATTTTGTCCCGCACGTGACGGTTCATTTCTTTCATTAACAGGTAATAATTTTAGAAGGTAAAGACGAAATTTTTTGCTTAAGAAATCACACAAACGATAATGATTTGTTAAGCAACAAAATTTTTGACCATTACTATTTTAAAGTATTATTTTCAGTGAAACATATGAGGCGTCAAGTGTGGGACAAAATGACCTTTTCCGTGGATTGATAATAATAATAATTATTATTATTAGTATAACAACAAAAACTAATGTAATTTCTAATAATCATGCTCAAGAATCAGCAAAAGAAAAAAAAAACAGAAAAATTGCAATTTAACACAGAAAAAAAGGAGCTTAGCGGAATTCAAGAAATTGCATTCAGAATGACTCCTCATTTCGGAGAAACGATGAATTAGAATTACAATTACAAGGCCAAAGATGGAGATTTTCGTGCTTTATAAAGATTCAGAATTTCATCTGACGATTCAGTAAGCAAAAAACATCAAATCAACTTCAGAGAATGTACAATGTACAGATCCATTAATTACCAGAGCATTTTATTTAGATTTGTCAAAATGGAAAAAGGGAAGAAACTCAAAAAAGCAAATGCTGCACTATATTTCACGGTGAGATGGCTGATGAAACAACTGACATTTCTCAAAAAGATATAAATACAGCAAGAGTTAGTTAAGTTTTTCAATCACAATAATTTCATTTTTCAAAAAAAAAAAAAAAAAGAAATTGAAAATAATAATAATAATAATAGCGTTTTCAGAAAAAAATATATTGAAAAGCATTTTTTGAATAGTTTCGAAAAAAATCGAGGGGGTTTGAACGTAAAAAATCTCTCCCTTGCATACGGCTTTGAGCTGGGGCAAACCTATTGCTATGATTAGGATCTTCGTGGCCTTCACAACACTGCCAGGTTAGGTTTGCCCCAACTATAGTTCTTTTTCCAACTCTTCCTCTATGAAAAACGCTACGTTTTTTTTATGTTTTTATTTCAAAACTCATTTTTAATTCCCCTTTTAAGAGCAAGAAAGAAAGAAAACATTACAGGGGAAAGAATCGTAAGTGCATTTTTGATGCCTAACAATATTAGACAGTCGGATCCCGATTTAACGAATTCACCGGGACCGAAACTCTTATACGTTAAATCAGGGTTATTCGTAATATCGGGGTGCGAAATTTTTTTTAAAAAATACACTTACCCCCTTACCTAAAACACCTAATAAGCAACTGCGAAAAAATATCCATAACTAGAAAGTGTACATTTTTTAATCAGCATTCCACAACTTATTACACCTTAGTTAATTTGAAATTTTAAACTACTGAGTAATAGATGTTTGATTGAGACCTGAGAACTATTTCGATTGACCTTGATGACTCGAAATAGTTCTCTTTTGACTTTTTGGAAAGAAGAAAATACTATGTCTTTTGCAGCCTGCTGCATGGGATATGTTTTTACAGTTCCCAGGCCATGTAAAGCATTTGAAAAAGTAACAGTTTGACTTTTAGTTGCACTATCGCTTTTCTGCATCAAAATCACTATATCTTGGTTACCCCCTTGCCCTCGCTCGTCAAAAATTGCCATTTCCAAGAAAAGTCTTTTTCTGCTTTGGACAATATGGATGTAACCTTTAGGAAACAATCCAATATTCACTAATTCAAATTAGCAAAAAAAAAAAAAAAAAAAAAAAATTTTTTTCTTCGGCTGTTAAAATAATTTGTTATTTCGGGGTTTATTATTTGGTAAATAAGGGTCCTTGCCTTCAGTTTAGCCGGAGAAAAAGAAAAATTCGCTAAATCGCGAAATTCGTAAAATAGAGATTTGTTACATCAGGGTCCGATTGCAGTTAGAATTAAGTCTTAAATAGTTAGTTTAAGAATGCAACGGTTAACTGTTATTATCCTATTTCAAAACTCATTCTAAATATATCTTTTAACAGCAGAGAGAAAAAAAAAGATTACAAGGGGAATAAATCGTAAATGCATTTTTGGTGCGTTAGAGAATGTTTCGAAAGAATACAACAGTTGAATTTTATTAACGTAAAGAACTGGATGGATCCAGGAATCAAGTTCTGATAGGGTTTTTACTAGTAACGGAGAAAGTGACTTGAACTCGTAGAATAAATACAGTAAAAAGCTTTAAGATTATGCCAAAGAATGAAAAAAGGGATGTTTTATTTTATGATGTGCATTGGCCGTTTAGTATCTTATCAGACCATCAAACACTGAAGATAAATTAGATCAGCAATATACTTCAATGGCATTCATCCCACCCTAAAATTTTGAGGACAGAGTTCCGGTTTTATCTCGTATATAATTTCAAAGAGTCAAATTTTCAGGATAAGTCGTCCTTTAAATTACAGTTTATCTACCAGGAGTAATAATCGAATGAATCAGCAAGATAAGAGTAGTGCACGTCAGGTTAAGACGAGAACCTGCCAAATAGGGATAGGCCAACACCGGACCAAAGATTCAATACCGGTATTCGGTATTTTTAAAACGTGATACCGGAATACCGGTATTAATACTGGTATTTGAAATTTCTTAAAAATTGCTTGAAAACATATTGTTTTGTTGCCACATTTCATAATTTTGTACAAAAATTGCATTATTATGAAAACGTATTGTGAACAAATATAAAATGAAGGAACAAATGTCATCATAAAAGATCAATACTAGTAAAAAACATATTGCGTCTATTGAATTGTTTCTAAGCCTGGAACGTATTTTAGTGCTCAACTTTCCTACAGTTGAAACTACTCTTTAGGAATTCACGCAGGTCTGTAGTACTGTTAACAATACGTGATACGCCTCCTCTAATTTAATATTGCTTAAAAGTATTTTATCTTCAAAAATTTCGGTCTGTTGCATGTCATTTTTGGATAAACCCTTTTGTGTGTGTGTTTCTTTCGTATTGTGTGTATTTTTATTATTTTTTTTCTAATTTAAAGCTAGTTGAAATTTCTTTCCTGAGAGACGATACTTTTCTAATATTAACACAATTTTCTCTGGAACAGGAGGGGTTTGTGTTTCCTTTTTATTAGCTCCTTGGTTAGAAATTTACGGTAAACTTGACTAAATTTGATCTTGTTGGTTTCTCTTATCCGTTTTAGCTTTCTTTTCAAAATTCTTTGCAATTATAATTGTGTAAATATCTGAAAATATCTTAGAATTTGTGGAACATATATACTTTTCTTCTATGCAAATTTTCATGGCAATACATAATTTCTAAATATTATCTTGCCAAGTATGAAGTCAAATAGCGAGACGGCACACCAAACCAATACTGGAGCCAAGAAATTACCATTTGTAATGCTAACAGTTTTTGTCAAAATTTAGTACAGTTCAGACAAATATTTAAGAAAAAAATAATAAAGCATCTCAGCAATTGATGGTTTGAATAAATTGTTCATCGGACAAGGGGGGGGGGGTATTCAAAATTAAACTTGAAATTAACTTTTCCAAAAGGGAAAATGAGCGATCAGGAGATGGAAAAAAATAAATTGGAAAAAAATAAATACGTGGTGCACAAAATACTTTCGTTTAATAATATTCTATTAGTTCATGCTTTTGAAGCTAAATTTTTTCATCAATAGATTGATTTCGGTTATGTATAATGAAAAAAAAAGTGTTCATTTAAAATATAAGTACATGTTTAATAAGCTTAATTGAAAATTCTTAAGTTATAACTATTTATTATTTTCAGCTAATACCGAAAATACCGGTATTTTCCTCAGCAAATACCGGTATTACAAAATTGCTTGAAATACCGGTATTCGGTATACCGGTATTGCACTCCCTAATGCCAAAGGACTAAAGTGGGTGTGCCAGATAAGGCCATGTAGTTCTTAATCAGCAAGATCACCCCCTCCCCCTTTTTAGGATGGTAATAATTCCCTAGATCATGATTTTATCGCCATCATAGAGTTTATCGCCATCATAGAGCAAAACTAATGATAAAGCATTATGAACAAGCGCAGTTTGATTCTAAGAGAAAAACGTGTAGCAACCAGTATTACAAAAGAGTTTGGTCCAAACTGCCTGATCTTATTTTACACTAAACTTTGCTTTTTCATGGTTCGCTGTAGTTTACTTAGTATGATTTTTGAGCAATCACGATTGCTTATTGCTTTCATTTGACTGTCCTTGACGTTACGGTTCCTTTTTCAGCTTGGACCAGGGCTGCAGCACCACCGTCCACCGGCGGCGGCGCGGCTGGTCCTGAGCATTGTCCACCGGAATCCACTTTTGCTGGGCTGTGGCGTCCATGTCCTACACACGCATGGTCATATACACTCCCCTACGTGCGCACGCCTTTACACACATGCCTACGTGCACACACGTAAGCCTACACACACAACTATACACACGTGACTACCCAGGAGGAGGGACATGCTTGGGGGGGGAGCCGTTTCTAGAAACAATAACTCTAATCAGTAGGGTCTTGTCGCAATTCGTGATTGCGAAAAACATAATTTGAATTCAAAATTTCGGAATTCAAATTAGAATTAATTGGGGGAAGTAGGTCACATATTTTTTTTTTTTTTTTTTTGTCTTTTTAGGAAGTTTATGTAGTTGACGAAATCAAAAAGGAAAATTTCATAGTGAAACGTCATTTTTTCTTTTAATTTGATAACTCTAGAAAAGTAGATTGTAGCTGAATAAAGCTATATTGTCCATATTTAGGACTCCAATGTCCTTATGAAGACACCGAAGGATCAGATCGAGGATATGAAATGAGAACTCCTATAATGATAATCTAGTTGGAAAAGTGCCCCTTTTATTCTACCTGTGCGATATGATCCTATGCTGCACACTGCACAAGCACATATACGCACGAACTGTGCACAGGAGGGACCATAAAACAGAAAATAACGACTTATAAGTGCCCTTTTACATCTGACGATTGGCCCATTTCTTTTCAACTGAAGTAAATTTCGATTTCTCGATAATGCTTTTTGAATTTATGAAATGTGGTTTAGCGTGTTTTTACACTGGCACTAAAGAAATTTTCTTTCTATTTTTTAAGCAATCACGATTGCTTATTGCTTTCATTTGACTGTTTTTGGCGTGCTATCATTTTATTTTCCCACCGCCACCCTCCGCAGCATCACCGTCGACCGGCTCCTCACGATGCTGCTCTTATAGCGAAAGCCGTATCTAGGTTGTATCCAAGTCCTACACACACGCGCATACATACACAACCACACACACGCACACATACACAACTACACACGCACACATACAGACACCTACACATACACACACACAAAAAGATACACACAACTACCCACACATTCATGCCTGCACACAGACACAAACACATATGCCTACACACACATACACTTACCCCCTACACACAAACACACATACCCCCACACACAAACACACACGCTTACATACACACACTCGTGATTGCGAAAAACATAATTTAAATTCAAGATGTCAAAATTCAAATTAATTTTTTTCTTTTTTTTAATTTGATAGGACTTTTACGTGTTTTTTCAGAGTTGCAAAAAGTTGAAGCCCCGTGTTCTTAATAAGGCACAATCCACTTTTCTTTGTTAACACTGTTAAGGAAACTTAATTTTTGACATGGAATGATGTTTTTGTATGAGTCATGTAACGAATGCAAGATTTAGAGTCCATTGAATTGCAAATGTGCGAGAGCGAGATACCAAGCCATAAACCTTTAGTTGGGTCATTCGTTCATAAATGTTCTACAGTTTGTGACGAGTGTGTAAAGGCAACGATTTGATTGCTCATGGATCCTTTAACTTTCGTACTTCAGCAATTTAATTTTTTCACTCTTTTTTTAACGAATTTCTTCATTTCTTCTCCTCATTTTTACTCGTTTTCCAGTAGATTTGAGTTCTGTGATATAGGTGATTTTAGTTTTCCGATAATTATACAATCTAAACACATATGTATGATTTTCTGATTTAAAAATATCTTTTCACCTTAGAAAAATCATTTCATCTGCAGAGAACGTAGTTCAGCTTTCTTTAAAAACATTATGCTATTTTCTATTTCGGTTCGACGAACGTTGCGTTAGCATTTCAATGCATTTGTTCGTAATTTTTCTGTTAGGGGATTTTTTATAGAAAACAGGGGTAATGAAACTTTCTATTACAGCTTTTGCGACGTTTAACTTGACTCAGGGGAAGACTATTGTTGCTCTCCGGGCACTAACGCTATGCTGTCAGAGAAACGAATTTTATCGAGTTCATTAATTTTTGTTGTAAAAAATTGATTGTCAAGTTAGCAGAACATTTTTAGCGCAAAATTAGCAGTGCTCTAGAATATATATGCCTGTTTATTTGGTTTCAATTACAGAATAAGTACAAAAAGAGACTCATCCGTTGGAATTGGGATTAATTTAATTGCAATAGTTTGCAGCTATACCCTTCATATGCATTTCTCTGGACTTGCAGATTTGCTTTCACACCTGACGCCAAGCAGATTGAAAGCTGATAGATCCAACTCCATTACTTTTCAGTATTAAACCAATATTAAATTTTTATCGCCAAATGTCGCAAATTCACTAAATATGTAGCCAAACCACTAGTATGTAAAGCCGCAATAAAAATATAAGTTCTGTAAAAGTTGTTTCTTTGCAAGCGCAGTGTTGAAGCAGGGAAATCAGCTTGTCACAATATCAAATTAAGACTGCTTAGATGAAATCTCTCTCTCTCTCTCTCTCTCTCACACACACACACACATATACATACATAAGTATTTTTTGCTTTAAACTTCTTACTCATAACATATGTTATGTGTTTTATGAAAAAAAAGCAAAATAAAAATACTCTTTCCTATAGAAATTTATCAAGGTTTCAATGTTTTCCCCAATCAGCAGAAATGAAAAAAATAAACAAATCAAAACTAAAGAATAATAATTAGTATTAAAAATGATGATAATAAAAGTACATACGATCCACACAATAAAGCAAATGAACAAAGTGGAATGAAAATGGGAACGAACTGAAAATACCAAGTGGTATAACTCCTCCCCCCAATCCCCCCGAGATTGAATAAGAACGATTGATGTTATTTCTAGGGGGGGGGGAAAGTCAAAAACTTACAATTTATTGTTTTGAAAGCACAGACTTGTTGCAATACCGTATGACTTCTAAAAGGATCTTTTCTATACTACACGTCGAATTCTAAACCATTCCAATATGGAATCACCAATCGGTGACACATTCTATACTTATATCGAAACGGTGCTTTATTCTTAACTTGTAACAACTGAGTTTGACATTTGCCATTAGCGGCTGTCATCATTCGTTTTTACCTCAGGGCAATATTGAATTTGACGTCAAACAGCGCTCGGATACCAATCAATAATAGTTTCTGAGGCTATAATACAAATAACTGTCAGCAGATATTTGTTTGACAGGAATTCAGTTTCTTTTGAAAAGCATCACAACTGGGCGTGATTTCTACTTTTCGATGAACCAATTACTTTATGCCGATATTGATACAGCCGTTGGATAAAAAGCTGCGCTGTTAAAATACTTGCTTTAGCTATTTCTAAGCAAAGTGGTTATAGAAGATATAGAGACTAATATGGTTTAAATCGATAAAAGTTTGAAAACTAACTCCTCGATGCAAAAAATGATCTTATAATGTTTGGAAAACATAGGTTTATATTAAAATTTTGTGTGGAAAATGGTACTTTTCGCTTTCTTAAGAGTGAAAAAAAAAATACTGTGCTTGAAGATTCATAGTGTGTTTGAGATTATTCTAATCATTTTTATGATTTTTTCTACTCAATGCTTAAAAAGTTTTCGAACTATTTTTTTTAATCTCGCAATGCGCACAAAACTTTTTACTTTTTTTCTCCTTAAAAGCTTCTGTTTTGAAATTTTCTTTGAACATTTAGAAAGTTTTTTTTCTCTTCGGAGCATTCATGTTTTATCATAAACATTTCCCGCCTGCAATACACACCAACTTTTTGTTTGTTTAGAAACCACATTGTATTTAAATTCATTCTTCAATGAATTTTCTCAAAAATAATTCAGATGTTAAAAGCAGCTAACCTTTTTCCAGGATATTTTTACGTCCACAAGTTAACGTCTTTATTCATTTAAAAAAGGATTCCTTGGAATGGGGTCGTTTCCAAAATTTTAAAAGTACGTTTTTCTGAAAGAGCATGCTTAAAAACATAGGATCTGACTTTTTTTTAAAAAATAATTTGTTTAAGTTTAGTGTTTTTAAAATGTTACTTAAATCTTTGTGCTTTCATTATTTACGCTTCTGCCGATGACATCACAAATGATGAAATGCCATTCAGTGTTGCCATTCACAGAGCAAAATAATTAATTCGCATCTTTACTCACGTGTATTGGCAACGATATGGTTGCTGGCAAGCGTAGAGCGCAATCTTTCATTCACTTCTTGATTATCATAACGTGGAAACGCGTAGAAAGATGCGGCAAAGTGCATCATTTGTGACGTCATCAAGACCACTCCTTGTTTGAAAAATCGGACATTTTTTAAAAATTTATTTAAAAATAACTGTTGGGAGAATAAAAGTTTTCTGGGTCCATGTTTTTTTTTTTTTTTTTTTTTTGCTTATTCTATTAATTTCATAAATAATCCGCGCTTTCAACCTTGTATTTTACTTCGCCTGTTGAAAAATTATGACTATGGTGGAGTGAATATTTTCTTCAAAAAAATCGTGCATAATTCCATAGTACATTATAATAATGTCTAATCAACAGCATAAATGAAAAAAAAAACTTTTAGTTTTTTTAAACAGCCATCATGTTTACACTCTGAAAAACCTCGATAAGGGCGCAAGTTTTATTGCGTAAACAGTTCAGAAATTATCATTTATTAATAAATAAGTATTATGGAACATTTGTTATGCAACCGAAATCATGGTAAAGACAGAAAATATTGATATGGAATAACAAAATTTTTAAATATACTATACCAACAAAAATGAGCCATTTAACTTTTCGTACTCGTCTCCAAAACACAAGCCCGCCAGATTGAATAAATCATTCTATTGTAATTGTTACTTTGACGATTGGGAATTGAAGTAATTGTGACACGTTTCCAAAGTCTCATCCAATTTTTCGTAGGGCTTCGAAAACGTGACAAAACAACCTTCCTTTATATATATATATATATATATATATATATATATATATATATATATATATATATATAACTCAGAGATGCATCACTAATATTTTTTATGAAACAGTAAGGTTTCACGCTTAACGAAAGAAATTGATGGAATGAAATCAAAGGTTTCAGACAAAAATTGTGGTATTGCTAGCAAAATGATGAGTCATGCAGTTACCCAGAATAAAAAGGTTTTGGTATCAAATTCTAGCGTCATTATTCTTACTTTTTGACAAATGAGATGAAACGGTTTTCGAAACCCGTTTCTTAGGCTACATAGCAGTTACTTGACAACATTTTAATTTTTAGTGTACTCAACAGGTAAATACTAGCGAAAAGACAATCTTAGAAGTCTTCCCGGAAAGCAATTATTTTTTAAGGGATAGTGACCCCCAATAGTGCGATCCGTACAAAAATGTATTGCTCATTGGCAACTATAGTAGCACATCGCCAAAAAAAAAAAAAAAAAGTTTCACGGTACTGAAGCTGGGTAGTAGAAACAGTACGATACTTCGACCACTCGATAATCCGGCCGAATCCAGATAAAGGCCGATTCACATGGCGACCGATCCGTCCGCCCGTTCCGATTTATCGGACGTGACGGATGGGTGTGAAAATATTGCAACATTCATACTAGCTCCGTCCGATAGCCACGGGAAGGTGTTCACCCGCTAGGGGTGAAGAGCGCGGATCTAATGCCGTTCTTTTGTCGCTCTCCTAATTAAAATAAAATTAACAAGAAGTTATAAGCGATGTTGCTGTGATTGCAATAAGCCTTTTAAAAATACGTTATTGTTTGTCACGAACGTCAAGCAAGCGGTTAGTAGGATCACTCTGAACGTTTAAAAGAATTTGGGGCAGTAGAAATTAAAATGGCCGAATGATAAGGGTAAGCAAGTAGTGTAACAGAAAATTTATCAAATTTCTGTCTACAACATTTCTGTCAAAAACGTGTCTACACACCTCCCCCACCCTCTTATATTTAATAGAATTTAAGAGATAAATATTATTATTATTATTATTATTATTATTATACTTTTTTTTTCTGAAAAACTTGTTGGTTGAAGTTTTAGCAAAAAAGTAAAAATTGAATGAGAATTGTACATAAAAAAAAAGCATCTGTACTACATTCCACTCCTCCCTCTCCCCCCCCTTGATCTTCAATAGAATATATGAGAGAAAGATTAAGTGTTCAAATATTTTGAAAAAACTTGCTGGTTGAAGTTTTCGCAAAAAAGTAAAAATTTAATGACAACTATACATAAAAAAATCTATTTAGTTTGAAATTAACCTAGGCATGCAACAGATGAAACTTCGATTCGATGCTACTACAATAGGTGTTGATATTTCATATAAGTTCAAGCTAGAGCACTTTTCGTCTCTTAAAATATTTTAAAAAATTTTTGGTCTAATATTTCAAACGTTTAGTAATAACTGAGCGTTATATGATTAGGTCCCGGACTTTGACGGCCTAAAAAATCTATAAAAATGCTCTTAAGAACTAAAAAAATGTTGTTAAAAATAACAAAAAAAAACACCCCTTAAATATATAAACATTGTTCCTTAAATAAAGGAGTTTTCTCTATATTTTAACATGGATTCTCACTTGAATTACTATTTATTTCTTAAATTTACAAACAGTGTTCTTAAAATATTTATATTGAGATAAATTTGGGTACAAATTTCCTCTTTTTACGATTCAGGATGATCGATAAAAAACTTTGACTTCTTCAATTTGTTGTTGGATTCTTAAATATGTTGCGTAACTAAATTTTTACTGGGAAGTTAGCTAAAGCATACTCTTAAAATGACAAAAGCTACAAAAGAATTCAATTATTATATTTATCCAGAAATCCAAAAAAGTGACAATTTTTGAAAATGTCAGGATATTTCTGACAAAATAGCACATATTATATTCATGAATAAGTTCATGGCAAAGCCTATTTATTCAAAAGTTTGAAAAGTCCAGCAAATGTTTAAGACAGTTTAATATCATTAAGATCTGACAACATTTTAACGCGTAACCATAAAAGATTTAACTTGTATGATTTTTTTTCTTGGTTAAAATATGATTTGCTTCATCAAATTTCGAAACAATGACTATTCAAACAAAGATTCAAAAACTTCTACTGACTAATTTAAAAAAAAAATAATAATAATGGGTTTCGTTAATGGTCCCACTGCCAATGTTTAGCGTTAGAAGCTGGTTTTGCAAGTTACTATGAGCTGTGGAATTATTTTTTAACGAAATAACAAATTGCAAAACTAAATTTTCACGTAATTATATCTAATTAAGCATTCCACGCAAAATAAAGATAATTGAGTAATAACCCTCATATAACTTCTAGGCATTCTCATTTTGAAAAGCATCAACTGTCTTTTGAAAAATAACCACAAATTTTGTACGAAACTAGCAGTAAACAAAACGAGAAATATTCCCGCAAAAGTAAAAACGGCGTCTCTCCTTTGATTGGCTATCACATTCGCTCCCCGAATCGGACGGCCGTCAAAATCCAGCATCGCCAGAACGTGACGGGAGCCGAGAAATTCGGCGTGCTGTCATGGCAACGGATTCCGAAAACCAGTTTGGCAGCAAAAATATCGGAAGGGACGGACGGTTCGGTCGCCATGTGAGTATTCCCGGAAACTCAGCATTTTTTTTTTTTTTTCGGCCCTTATTAGGCCGAACATGAGGGACCCTAGTGTATTGCAGAAGATGGAAGTTTTACGCAATGGAACTTCCAATTCAGATTTATTCTCGAATAGTAAAATCTACGCTAACGATCAATTATTCCATGATTACTGGTTGGTTTTGTAGTCAAAAGTAGTATTGCAGTTTGGTAAGCTTTGATGGAAAACTTTGCGTGTTATGGGCCAAAAACCTTCAAATTAAATTCGTAGTTTTGAAAGAAATGCTTATATCTCCGTGAATATTAGTGAAACTTTCTCGAAAGTAAGTAAAATAATTATACATAGTAAGCTAACATATGTCTTAAATTTACAGCTTATTTTAAGCTATTTACGATGAATGATGATCAGAAAACATTTTTGTTTTCTTCAATTTGTTACTGATCTCGGAACGCAAGGGTAGTATAACTGTTATTGGAAAATGACAGCTGGAGTATACCTTTTATGTGACAAAAATTACAAAGCAATTGGTCTCTTATTTCTTGAAAAATCCTTAAAAATGTGAATTTTTGAAAGTGTCCCAATACTTTTATTCACATAGTGTACACAAGGACGGATCTAGAAATTGTTTAAGGAGGGGGCGGTTGATTTTTTAACTTACCTGCACTACTTATCCAATTTACGCATGTTTTTTTTGGGGGGGGGGGCACACCATTTTCATCTGACACAACTCAATTGTTTAGATTTATCCAAGGAGGTCCGTCCCCGAATCTATTCCATTATTTTCCGTTGATAGAGTTATCCTAAAATTGTGCTTTAGAACTTAAATTTCGTTATAATTCCGGGGCAATGTTTCAAAACCCCTCCCTCTAACATAATCGACGGTCGTCTGAAATTGCCCTTTTTTGGGACTGCAGTTTCAAAAAAATTCTGATGGAAAATCACGGAACCCATTTCTTCCATTACCACTACCTGAAATGTTTATGGTCGTGTCATTAAGATTTAGCAAAATACCCGAGGGATGTCCTACAAACTCGTCTTTATATCATAACTATAGATCGTCTGGAAAAGCCCTCTTTAAAATTAAAATCTAAAAATTCTAAAAAGTTTCCGGAAGAGAGATTCGAACCCCATTTCTTTAATAAAGGTCGTCTAGGATGGCCTGCACTTGCAATTTAGAACTTTAATTTTGAAAAATTACCGATGCAGGATCCCGCAAGAGAGGGGCGATCGCTCCTCCCTTGTATCCGTCCTTGAGAGTATAGCTTTTGTAACTGCGGTTTTCACCGCAAGAGCTTTCAAGCTTCAATTTTAAGTTTTAAGCTTTCCCATCTCAAATACAATTTTAACAACTCGACACAAGAACATATAAAGATTATCAAAAAAGAAAAAACACGCAAACAATAACTCTTTTATTTAACTCTTCTTAAAAATAATTAAACAATAGATCCTAAAATGCTCCTTTAAATACTTGGAAAATAAGTACAAAACTGCACCCTGAAGGAATTAAAATCACTTTAGAGACGCTTTATGTTTTAAAGGATTAGTCAAAATAATTACACCCAACTGTTGTATTTAAAAATATTCTTTAAATGTGCATTACTTAAACCGAGCCAGTGAAAGGATTTCTGTATCTTACTTCTCTTGAATATCTGCATAAGAACGGAGAAAGAGGGGGCTTACTGCCTCAGGCGTTTTGGATAATGAAACGCGTAATTGCGGTGTAGATAAAAGATTATTGTTCTACTTATCTGTCCTTGACATAAACGTTAAGCTTCTTAAATGCTTATGACCGAACAGATGGTTTAAAATGAATTATTAACGATGTTCCATAATTGGTAAATATGCTTGATGCATTTTAAAGAAAACATGTTTGATGAAAGCTATTATTTTGTGCGGTATGCCTTTGGCAAAACTTGTTTAAACTTTACCAAAGGAAGCAAATTTTGTTTAAAGAATATGGCATTGTAAAATGAAGCTAGGCAATTCCACGGGTAACTAAGTGGCTGACATTTTTGAAGCAAAACAATACGTATTTGTAGTATTCAACGCAAAATATACATTGTAAAAACTACCTTTTCCCGTGGAATATTGAATTTTTTAGGGTGAATCCAATGGTATAGTTAAATTTTCAAAATACATTTTGGACAATTTGAGAAAAATTGTTTAAAGCATGGTAACTAACTGACATACCTCTTTTTAAAATGTCAATCAGTTACCTTGTTTTTAATAAATATTAAAAAAATATGTATTTCGGAAGTTTAATTATACCATTGAATTCAGCCTAAACAATACATTATTCCACGGGAAAAGATTGTTTTTACAATGTATATTTTGCGTTGAATACTACAAAACACGTATTGCTTTGCTTCAAAAATGTCAGTCAGTTATCCGTGGAATTGCCCAGCTGTTATTTTGTATCTGTTTTATAGAGAGAAACTAGAAGCATTTTTGAAGAAGCAATCGCTCACGTTATTTGTTGCATGCAGATCAGCATTTTACGCGGACATTACACATAATTCGACTCCTCTAATCCAAAAAATTTGCACCTTGGTTCAACTAACGTTTAAAAATCGAACAAAATTACAGATTTTTAAATTAAGTAAATAACCAACTGTTGAAAAAGTCAAAGAAATGTTAAAATAAAAATTTATTTACTAGAAAATAATTATGACGGACAATATTGCGGCCGGATTAATAACGGACGGATTAATAAGACGGACTATATTGCACAAGACAAAAAGTTTATTGGTGCTTTTATCATTGTTAATATTTTAAATTATAAAGTCTCGGATGAGAGCTACTTTACTGTAGGATTAGGGGTGGCTTCCCTGCATTTGGGCATTGATTAGGAAAAAAGCCGAAAAATATTAGAAAATTCTGTGCCGGAGATCCAATTTTGTGCCGTGCCATCACGTGCATTGCTCCATTGCACGTTCGACAAGAGAAAATCCGTTCTGACTATTCGTGCTAGTGTCTGGGTACTGTCTATCGACCATATAAATATCAGGGGTACCCCCCCCCTCCAAAAAAAAATTAAAAATACCTGTTAAAACACCCCTCTAAAAATTTCAATGGCGCAGTCTGCGCCATCCCTTCTTCCGCCCTAGGTGGGGGGGAGAAGGGATGTAGGTAACCCCTGTAGGAAACCCCTGTAAATATTTGTAAATAAAACAAGTTCATGGATACTGTTGCATACTATGGCATGGACGTTCATTACAAAATCTGCATTTTTTCAATGAACTGCAGACAATTTCTTTATAAAGTTCACGATAATTTGCATAATTGGCATGAAATCTTGCAATATCCTCAATACTATTTGTAACTTTCACGAAATGTAATTATAAATACTATGGACTATGTCTACCAGCTGCATAAAAGTTTCCTATAATGTTCATGGATATTGCCTATGACATGCATAAAAATTCGTCATAGTCTATGGATATTATAAAAACTATATAAACAATCATATTACATTATGGATATCAACTATGGTATCCAAGAAAATTTAGTATGAAATCTCTAAAAATATAATGATGCGAAAAAGTTGTCTTTTAAATATATGAACTCAATGAAAAGAGTAATAATTTAGTATTTACATTTAGTAATTTCAGTAGGGTTTTTTGGTAGGCCGGTCTGGTGCTGGCACTGACCTACAGCAAGCATCCTTAAGCTAAAACTCAAATTGATATTTCTTTCTCTCACGCAAGTCGCATATTATCCCATCAACGATACCCTTTTTCTGGGAACATTTTTTTTCTTGAAATGATTTTTCTCTTTTGTGTGCTATTGCATTTGTATCCCCCCCCCCCAACGGCCCACACGCACATACGGAAAATTGCCTTCTCTCTTTCCGTTCGAAGATGAAGGAAAATCGAAAATTCCACGAAACGGTTAATCGAAATGTTTCATGGAGATCTGAATAATATTCCAGTAGATAAAAAGTAGAAGTCGATAAAGAGTTTTGCGGTCATAAAAACATTTTTGTTTTAATCTGCTTGACATTTGGCGATCCATTCTATTTTCGTTCCGGCAATGTGTCACTCAACAAAATTTGAACTATTCTTCGCTCCCAATAATTAATATTGGTGCAGATCAAAAAACCAAAAGGACTTCTTTTTTAACGAATCCATGATGAAATAGTTATGAAGCAGATATTACTCGAGCAAATTCTCGAGATCACTCGAGACTTGGAAAACTTAATAATAGTTTACAGAACATGACGGGATTTTGTATTCAACGAACAATATCAAAACGTAACTACCAGCAAAGATAGGTGCTGTTTGCAAAATTGTCGAACGAACTTAAGTATCAGAAAATGCATGCGTTATCCATAACACACAACATTTACGCTATATGCTCTTCAAAGACGAAATGTGAAGTAAAGAAATACCTTCGTGCGCTCAAGAGACATGTCATTTCATCCAAGGTTTAATTTGCATGGGAGCTCTAAGTTCCTGGGTTCCTGCCCTTCTTTTCTGTTGTTGTTATCGAGTTTATAGCCAATAACCAACTAGGGCTGCGTTCGGAAACGATCCACCGGTTACACCGCGTGGTTAGTCCGGTGTGGTTATGACGTATTTGGAATTTCTCTAGGAATTCCGGTAGAACAGCTGTGTTTCCGAACGCTCGTGGTTAAACCGCGGTAGTTCTAGTTCAGCAGCAAACGACACTCCAATCAACGCGTAACTTTCATAATAGGCAAGTCACGTGTGTTACGATCAAAACATGAAACACGACCGGATTGGCCAACACAGACTTTGTGACGTTTGTGATCTCGCTAACCGCTTCCAGACAGCGGTGCCACAGGTTGCTACCAAGTCGACCGCCAGAAAACAACCGCAGTGTTTCCGAACGCGGTTAAGTGACGTCAGCGGTTCCACCGCAAGCGTTTCCGAACGCTTGCGGTTGCACCGAGGCGACCGATCCGCGTTTTCGAATGCACCCTAGGAAGATAAGTGATGCCGTTGCCTTGAGAGGTTGAACTTCTTTATTTACAAAGACAACACAACAAAGATTTAGGATATGTTCGAATAGAGCAACCGATTAACAGATTGGTTGGTTTGATGACGTCAGTGGTGGGTATGGGTGTGCACAGAAGGGGAGGGGGTGAAGAAGGGACACTTGTTGGCCCGGGTCCGAACCTGAGCCTGAAGGGGGACCGAGATTTTTAATATAAGGGATGAAATATATGTAAGGACGTAGGTAGGGGTAAACAGTATGGGGGAGTGCCTGTGAAAGACATTTGTGAAGGGGCCTAAAATTTCTGTGCACGCCCCTGGCAGTGAGTGTCCCTAAAATATTTTCATATGCGTTCGGCAAATAGCTCAACAAGAATGCGCCTGATTGGTCAGCGGTTGCTCTTTCCAAGTGGTGCCTAACCTTTTTCTACTCAAGGGCAGCGCTTCATATTAAACTAGCTCTCGCGGGCCAGAACACACATAAAATTTCAAAACATTCAAAAAATTTCTAAATATCCTGGGAAAAAAATGGAAGAAGAAAGATAATTAATAAACCAGTAACTGTTGTTTTCATTACTATGCTTTCTTTATTAAATGCATCTGTTTTTTACAAAGCATTTTCTGAATATTTGGTCCCAACTTTATGACATTGCCATTAATCGTGTTTTTCGATTATAAATAAAATAATAACATTATAACATTATTAAAAACAACTGACCACGTGGATCCGCTTCGCAGGAGGGAAGTGGTCCACGGGCCGTAGGTTGGGCACCACTGCTCTATTTGAACATACCCTTACAGTTCAAAGAGCAGAAATAACACCCAGGGCACCACTGGGAATCAAACTTACGACTTTCAGCATTTGAAGCGAAGCATCTGCCAGAGAGAAGGAGATCAGTTTTATGCAATTTTCAACATTTTAGACAAAATTCAAGTTATTTAAGCGTAAAAAATAAGTTATGGGGGCTATAAGACTCCAGCACTTTTTTTTGGTAAAAATCAAGTCCTGTTTTCATCCATAAGCTCACTTGCATTAAAAAAGGAAGTCCTTACAGCCCTTTAAGACGTTTCCAAAGTTTCTTACAAATTTTACATTTTATCGCTGCATGGTTATCGTTTAAGAAGACATGTATTTAATCGTCACGAAAGCGTGTTGTAACGCATGATCACCGTGTTCTCCCCCGTCTCCTGAAACAGAACATATATTATTTTATTGTTTCTTCAATAGTATCATATCAGGAGAGATTATTATAAACACGAGAGTGATGTCAGTAACAGTAGTAAACTACGTAGACTGAGCACAAATAAGAAATTGAATTTCATACCCATGTTTCGAAGTTTCAAGGAATCCCCTTTTCAATGTACAGAAGTCTGCGCTTTACACCATGGTTACCAACAGGGGCGTGCACAGAAATTTTGAGGCCCGTCACAAATGACTTTTCCGGGCCCCCCTCCATATTGTTTACCCCCATATTTCACGCCTAGTTTAAAAAATATTGGGCCCCCTTCAGATTCGGGCCCGGGCCAACAGGTGTCCCTTCTCCTCCCTCCCCCCCCCCCCGTGCACGCCCTGGTTCCCAACTTGGGGGAGCGCCCCTAGGAAGACGTGGAGAAACTTCAAGGGGAGCGTGAATATGTTCCGAAAGTGGAATAGAAAGCAAAACTAACTATAGAATTTATTCAATTTTAAGAACACTTGTAAATTATATTTTCTATATTATCGCATATTTTGACACTTTTAGTGCAGTTTTATCCACATATCTGTGTAAATCTTTATTTGCAGCATTAACAGGCATAACTTCGAAATGTCGAGCAAGGATTTGCAATAAAAGTCACCTGAGGCGCGCTTTTTCACAAATTACAACCTAATATTCAAACTTTTTCAAGTGCAAATGGTGGTAATCCTTCTGTTGCTGCGGTGAAAGTGAGTGGTATAACACGCCAACCTCATCTAGATTCTAGCTAACTTCAATTTTATCTGCTTTCATTTTATGTGCTCTAATAAGAATACGTTCAAAACAAAATTATGTGTAGAAATGCAAAGTTTTATTTATGAAATTATGAGTATGTTTATTTAATAACCAGTTTCAATTACTCCAACTGCTTCAGTTCCAAATTTTGATTGCACTCTTGTATTGACCATATGTGGCGGTCTGATGGGGAGGGGGGAGAGGGGCGTGAGCTCACATCAAAGTTCAAAGGAAGCGCAGATCCTGAAAGGTTGAGAACCCCTGCTTCAGTTCGCCAAAAAACATACATACATTACATACATTGTGCTTGATTATTGCTATTAACTTTCACCGGCTTCATAATAATAGCCAACAATTTTCAGTTGAATTAGTTTCCTAATTTATAGTTGCATTTAATGACTCGTCGTGGGGGGATTTACAAAACAGTATCATAGAAAGCAAAAATCAAATGAAAGGCTTGATAAAAGAAAAAGAATCAGGAGGGAAAATTAAACAAAAATTTAAACACTGGTTTCGGCATACAGATTAAAGGAAGAACTTGAAAGGCCGGATTTACTTTATTAAAACTAACAAAGAAAAGTTTGCGCTCTGAATAATATGCCTTGCTCTGGTGTGCGGTCATTGATTCGGAACTAACAGATGGTATTGATGCAGAAAAAAGAGCTAAAACTATCGATACTGATATAGGTTTTGGAAACGCAACTCCAGTTTAATGATCAAAAATATTTATTTTTAAACTAATAGAATATTAATCTGGAATAAAATTATTCAGTAAAACAGCAACTAAAGTCGTAGAAATATTCCTTGCACATGTTAGACGATCATAGTTTATATTTCAGTAGCAATACTGATTTTTAATTTTCATGCCACTGGCAACAAAATCTTGGTTAGAGACTTCTTCTCATTGGCAACTTTGATGCCATCACTGAACGTTATTTTCACGCAGAAGGCCATGACTTGTCAGTTGATTTATGATGTCATATAGAATAGATAAATCTACGTTAATTGGTGATAACCATGGCATCAGTCTAGTGCAATATAGAAATTTTCGGGCAGTAGGCCCGACATATCTACAGGGGTCCCCTTTAATTGTACATTGTACAACTGAAATGCTTGTAAAGTTACAATCACACTTTTTCTATTGTCACTGCATAAACATGGCTATAGGCGTAAGTACCAGGATGTAAACATGCGGTACATTCAATCTTCATTTCACTGAGATTACATATTAACAACTACTTAAGCGTTAATAAAAACTAATTTCTGTAATAATTATTGGTTCCCCCCCCCCCCCTTTTTAATTAATACGATAAATTCATTGAATAAAGTCCTTTTTTTGGTCTCAAAAATATTGATCAACAATTTTAGATGGGGTCCCCCTAAGCTGAATCTCACGGGCCTATCGGTAAACCAGGCCCTGGATAGCCCTGCATTCTACCAACAGAAGTACCAAATCTAAAAAAAATGTTAAAACGCACTAAATATTGATTTAAAATTTAAATTTAATGCTCTTGCTCGCGACAAAACTCGCAGAAAAGTTAGTTTTCATAACTAGTGTGTGGTGGCACATAAAGGACGCAATCAATAAGCGGAACATCATTGAATTTTCAATTTAGACGAAAACATTCCAAACTTTTAACTATGCTCTACTAACTTTGACTACAGAAGCCAACCAGTAAACATAACCTCATTAAACGAGAGAGCATCTGTTTCTTTTTCATGTCTTTCCTTCTCTCTTATTTTTACTCGTTGCGTCTTTTTGCTGTTGCATATGAAATATGTTTTTAATCGCAGCAATAAGTTATAGGCATAATATTTATTTTCCTCGTCTTCTATTTAATCAACCTGAAAGCAACTACTAACTTGGATCAGTTTACAAATTCGGGAGCTCAGAGCTGGCGGGTGTTATTTGAAGAATTTTTCCCAACGCTTTTCAATCTATAATGTATTCTTTAAGGATGCGGTTTTCAACCTGGGGGGCATGCCTCCCTAGGGAGGTGTAGAATTTCAAAGAGAGCGTGAGAGTATAAAATTTAAAACGAAACGAATCAGTTAGAGTACCATTCATTTATAACTGAACTACGCGAAAGAATCGCTGAAGTTCTATTGAAAATAAAAAATATATTCAAATAACTACACCGATTTAAATCTTCATCTCTAACTTGAATAAATAGATAAAAATAATGTAAATGAAGCACAAAACTGCAAATTATTTCATAACACGTGTTTTGGGGTCGGTTGTTCTTTCATCCATTAAGTTCACGTCTTTTGTATTAAAAACTTTTCTAACACGTGCAATGAAACAATTTACATTACATTATTATCGTTGTTTTTTATCAAGTCATTTTCCTCACATTGGTAATTTATTCTCAGTAACAGTACAGTTATTCAGGATAATTTCGAATCGCAATTTTTCTATTTTAAACTGCCCTTCTCATATTTAAAAAGTTGTATTGTATTTGACGGTATTAAATTAAGAAATAAAAAAAAACATGGTTTACGTTGGAAACAAGAGAAAGGGCACAATCAGTTATGTATATGTAACTGAATACCTACTATTGGGTCACCCTGTACACAAGTTTCAAGTAGATACGATACTTAAGAGTTTGAATACTTAAAACAAAAACTTAAGAAATACAAAAACTAAACAATATCGCCATAGAATCACCGACACAAATGAATTGCTAAACAATGTTACATTAACAAAGCCCTCTGCACATAAGCATCAAAGGTAACAGGTGGAACCTTTTTTTTTTAAATATATGTCGATTTCTTCCAGTAAACACTTAAGAAACATAGCTTCAAAATTCCTGAAATATTAAAAATTATCTAAAATCAACAAATAATTTTAAAAATCCACTTTTAACTATCGTTAGCCTAATTAAAAATTTTCCTCTCATTTAGGGTAAGTACAGGCCCGTCATTTCAAAGTTTTCTGGTGGGGAGGGGGGAGGCAAAGGGTATGAAATTGATGCATTTGATAGGAGAAAAGCAGCAAAATACAAGTAATAATGCATATTTACTCTTTTTATTCAAAATTCACGGGGAGTCAATTGACCCCCCCCCCCCCCTCCCCCTAATTGTTAAAATGACGAGTCTAGGAAGATGTTTTTGAGTCATGTCAGAAAAGCAGAAAATACATTCTAGTGAAAACCGACCGCATAAATAGTTTTATGAGTTCATCAGTCGAAATACAGGAGAGCCTCGTTCATCCGGCCCCCATTTATCCGGATCAAATTTTGCTGAATTAAAAAAAAAAATAATAATAACTTAAATGATAATTCCAAATTATGAACGCAAGAACGGAACTATAAATGCGCAAAATATTCGCTCTTTATTTTGATTGAACGCACAACTTCAGCATAGGTCCGTGCAACAAATTATAATCATCTAATAAACATGGCGTATTTGGGGTGTCAGTACGACACCACTGAAGCAAACATTAAACGAATAAGTAATGCGAGTAACAATCCTATGTAATTTTGTTAAAAAGCATTCTTTTTTGCTGTAATAAAAGACAAGTTTGCTTATTTGCGAATCTGTTTTGCTTATTACCCATATTACCAGGGTTTTTTTTTTTTTTTTTTTTTTTGGTTGCTCCCAGTTAGTCCAGATAAACGAGATAGTACTGTAATAGCAAGTACACAATTTTAGGCTCAGTGGCCTAAAAATGAGCCTAGCACGGGTGAAGCTCGGGGCAGTAATTTGTTGGGTCACGCCCCCCCCCCTACCCCCACAAACGCAGAAAAAAAAGGTTTTGTTCTATGAAAACATGAAATTCATTAGCCCCGAATTCTTCAAATGCATCGAAAACACAGGAAAAAAATTATGGTTTTCAGTTTTTTTGGTTTAAGAGGAAGACACTACTAGGTCTACGTTTTGACAATATAAACTTAAAATATTCACTGCCAAATGTGGGGAAAATTTTCAAAGTGTCAAAAAATTTTCAAATTTGTAGTCTTAAATGCATTTTAGCTTTATATTTTACAAAAGCTTGCAATTCCACTTCTTCCACTTTGAGTGTCACTCCCCAGACGGTTGACGCTCCATCCCCCCCCCCGTAGTGACGCCACTGTTAATATTTTGATTACTGCTAAATGCCAAAATGCTACATGGGGAATCGGTTGGTTTCCTGTGTATTTCCTTAACACTCGCAATAATCGAGAAATGCCTTTTCCGGTATTTTCCATGGTATAATTTCCCTTAATTTAAAAGGATGAAAATCTTAATTGAACCTTTTCTTTCAACTAATGTTTTCTTTTTCCTCCTCACTAATAATTTAGAGGTTTATGGTCATCCAACAATTAAATGTGATATTTACATATTTAGAAAGAATTTTGTTTAGGAAAAGTCAAATGCACTCACCCATTAAATGGTTGTCTTCAAAGATACCCAGAATCATTAATGTGTATTCTGGGTAAGAAATTGCACTTGGATTGTTGATGCGAAAAGGAAAGTGGTTTCTCAATTTACTAAATGCTTTGCAAATGCTTCTTGAAATAAATTCTAGGATGAGTGTTAGTATTTTAGAAGTTATTGCCGTTTGGGTAATTTTATTGCTAATATTTCGTTTTAGTCGAAATAATTTGGTTGTGTATTTCTTCCTAATACCGTTTTGTTTTTCAGATAAATAACCTTTTCTTCAATGAAGGATTTGTCAAGCATATTTTGGGTCATTTATTCTGAATTTTCTATTAATAAAGTGACCTCTCAATTGTGCGGAAATTCTCAATATTACCGTTTGGGTAATTTTATTACAAGTATTTCGCATTCAGTCGAAATAATTTGGTTGTATATTTCTTGGTAACACAGCGTTTTGTTTTTCGGATAAACAAACTTTTTTAGAATAAAGGATTTGTCAAACGTATTTATTTACCTTGGTCCTTTTTTCTGAATTTTCTATTAATAAAGGAAGCTCTCTCAATTATGCGGTTTGAGGATCATTCGTGCAGTTTGAAATTTTCCCTGTTTATTTGTTTTATGAGTTTTCTGTTAATTAAAAAAAAAGTTCCTAAGTGCCCAGGTTTTTTGAACATCCTTGAATGTTGTCCATTTACGTGGGATGTACTCAATTCATTGACAAGGTTCAGTGTTTAAGGGCTTTTTAGAAGTACTCCATATTTTCTTTTTCTTTATTTTCAGTTCGCTTTAGGAATTGCCCACTAATGACGTCATGCTTTAAGGAGGGTGAGGGGTACGTGAAATTATGAGTTTGTAACGAGAGGGGTGGGAGGGTTAAAGAGTTGTGACATCACACGTTTTATACCAGTGTGCTTAGGAAAAACAGTGACATGTGACAATGAGGAGGTAGGGCTAAGGTGAAGTGTGACATTTTGTGATCAAAGGGGAGGGGGTCAAATTCGTTACCACCACTAAAAAACAAACCCTTGAAAGAAAATCTCAATTCAAAGAGAAATTCATTATTTTTTTGGTTAATGCTCTTCAAGCCCTGTAGATTTCTAATTAATATTTATAATTTTTATTGATATTAACAATGATGGTTAAAAGTGAAATGTATAATGCACATTGGTTCAATTTGAATTGAACCTTAGCTTGCGCATTGCACGTAGAAAGCGTTTGAAGTACTACCTCCTTTTAAAACTGATACTGAATCTTTTCACTCAAGTAGGTGGTTCAAACTAAATCTTTTTTCTTTTGGTAAATTACTTTTCACAGCTTAATCACTTTCGATAATGCTTGAAGCTATTTATGGCAACTGAACCCGAATGGGTGGCATATCTTTGAAAAAATATAACAATAACAATTGACATTTAAAAAAAATCTTAATGATCTTTCTTGCCACAAAACTGGCACATAGTTTGCGTAACTGCTGAGCTGTGGCGTACAAAAATGATACAATCAATAATGGCACATCTTTAAAACTTCAAGATTTCGAAGAAAATGTTTCTAACTTAAGCTATACACTTTTAAGTTATACTACAAACACCAACCAGTGATATTTTACAATTTAACAGAAGCTATTTCTAATACTTCTAACACAAAACTCTGCCCTAGTAACAATTAGCTAACATTGGAGACTTTTTTTTTTTTTTTCAAGTATTCGTACCCCGGCGAGGAATGCGACACAACTCAAAATCTGGGGAAAACGTACTAGCTATTGAAATCTAACTTTAATAACTCGCATAAAGTTAGCCTACATAACTGGTGTACGGCGGCATAAAAACATTATAATCAATTTTGACACATCTTTAATCTTTACTGATAATAAAGCTGAACGTCTCTCATCTGGATCTCTCTGTCCGGATCTCTGTCTGTTAGGATCTCTGTGACGCGCCTAGAGCCTATACCGTTCTGCCAATTTTCATGAAGTTTGGCACAGAATTAGTTTGTAGCATGGTGGTGTGCACCTCGAAGCGATTTTTCGAAAATTCGATTTTTTTCTTCTTCTATTCCAATTTTAAGAACATTTTCCCGAGAAAAATTATCATAAGATGGACGAGTAAATTACTAAGTTATCATAACGCGGAACCGTAACATGGGCAAGCCAATTGGCAAGAAATTCATCATCCATTATTTGTAAATATACAGGCGAACCAAAAGACCATTTAATTTTCTACTACGGGCAAAGCAGTGTAGCTGCCACTACTAGTATTTCATAATTTAGAAGAAAAACCTGTAAACATCACATTTTGAAAAAAATATTTGAGACGAAATATCGCTTAAAACCATATTTTGTAAAACCTAAATTTTCTCCAAATCTGTTTTTTTTTGGGGGGGGGGATGAACTTTCCTTGGCGGGGTGCGAGCTTTCAGGCCAGACATGAAATACAGTGAAATCCCGTTACTACGAATATCAATAACGAACTATCCTTTTCAACAAAATATATTTTCAGTCCCGGCTCAGTTTCCATTACATTACTTGAATTCCATCATTACAACGAATTTCTCCTTACAACGAACAAAATTTGAGGTCCGTTGTAAAGGGATTTCACTGTAAAACCAAGCATTCCTCATGTGGTAATTTTAAAAACGTAAACTAAACTCGTAAACTTAACAAGGAAAATCGACTTACTTTAAAGAGTCAAAGCTACAACATGCTCATTGGCTTCTTTTTAAAATAAAGAACATTAAGGCGAGAAATAAGAACAGGTAAAAAATCTTCCAACAGGAAAGAAGAACGGTCTGTTTCATGCTTCGCACTCGAGCGATTCATTCTTTTGAGCATAAAAAGGTGGAGAATTCTCCCCATTAGGCTTCGTTAACGCTTCATTAATCAAATGCTTTCCAACTGAGGAGATTCCTAACAGGATAATTACAACGTGTTCTAACATCTCTAACAATAGTTTGCTTCGGTCTAGAAGTTGATAATCGCAAGTAATTATCTCGTTAGAGAATGGAAGCATTAGCAAGCTTATTGCCTCTTCTGTAGCTGGTTTAAGTGCTAAATGAAGAGAAGGATGTGTAAGGTTAAACTGTGCTCGTGCACTCTTGCTAGATTACACTTGCACGCCAAGAAAATGTCCCTTGGATTTCTTGTGTATTTTTGGCTGTTAAAAAAAATCTGTTATTATATTTATTCATTATATTTTCCCAAAAATTCTGATTTCAGTTTTTTTTTTTTTTTTTTTTTTGCTGATAAAAGTGATTATGAGTGGGGAAAACTTTCTTCTTCATTTCTGTTATTTTCTGGGCAATTTATATCGCATACCATAAATAATCTTCCCATAACCATGTAAGAGAAATTTACTGCAGTTGTTTAACTTCTAATGATGACAAAATGTGTTTGCTACATATTTATTTTGTGTTAATGCAATTTCAATGTTGCAGTCTGTGCCTTAACCCCACTAGGTGGCACTCCTGTTGACGACGGGTGCCGTGATGCAGACATACATGTAAAATTGTAGCCCCATAAAATGCCTCGATGTAGAAAAAAAAATTATACAAAGCTATGTATCTATTTTGTACTGAACAGGACACGCAAATTTGCATGATGATGATGGATATTCCCATCATACTGTTTTTTAATTCTTTTACATTATATATTTATACCAGGAGTTTTTTTTTTTTAACATTTTTTCCTTTTATTGATTGCTTTAATAGAGCATAAATTATATCAACCAGAGTTATTTCGCAAAAAAAGAAAAAAAAACCATGTAAAGAAGGGTTAAAACACTGACACTCGAATACAGTGAAACCTTAGCAATAAATACCGTCCCTAAGCAGGGGCGTGCACAGAAATTTTGCGGGCCCATCACAAATGACTTTTCCGGGCTTCCCTCCACATTGTGAACCCGTATATTTCACCCCAGTTTTAAAAATTATTGGGCCCCCTTCAGGCTCTGGCATGGCCCAACAGGTGTCCCTTCTCCCCCCTCCCGTGTGCAGGCTCCTGCCTCTAAGCCAGGTCTAAGGCCAGAACTACATGCAATATACCAGACAGCCCGTTATCACACCCTGAGACTGCAGTTTCGTTCTTGTAAGAACTCCTCAGTCAGGAATAGTGAATAACCGAGCTGGAGGCAGAGGTCATCTCATTTTGTTGGCACTCTCAGCTTCAATGAGATGACATCTGCCTCAAGCTCGGTTATTCACTATTCCTGACTGAGGAGTTCTAACAAGAACGAAACTGCATTCTCTGGATGTGATAACTGGGCTGTCTGGTATATCGCGTACAGTGAAACCTGTAAAGTTGACGACTTGTCTAACTTGACTACTCAAGTACTGCACCGCAAGTGATCGACCTGCACACTTTCACTGTATTAAGCAAAAATAACTTTTATTTTTTATCAATGTGAAGAGTTACACAGCCGTAGCAGGTAAACGGAAGTATCTGCTGAAATGAGTTTGCGAGATCGTTGAAGAAACCCGTTTTATATTCAATACTCATAATAGGAAAAAGTTGGAAAAAGACGGGTTTTTTCCAGCGGAAACCAAATAAGAATACATTCAGTAAGTTACCGCCCTATAGCCAGGGCTAAAGCAGAAATACATGAAATACACCGCCAGGTCAATCAATTCCAGCCGAGGACTGCAGTTTCGTGCTTATTAGCAGTCCTCGGCTGGAATTGACTGAGCTGGCGGTGTATTTCATACAAATAAGAATATCTTTTGCAGTAAAACTAACGTACATAGCAAAAATGCAAAAAATTGAAAAATTTGCGGTTACTGCCCTGTACCAGCTCACGGCAGAATATGATTGAATTAGCCTGAACAGTCTAGTTTGCAAATTTATCCACCGCTTGTTAGGGGCCATTCATTAATTTACGCAAGGGTACCGAGGGGGAGAGGGGGTGGAAAAATCTCTACATACCCTTACTTTGGTGGGGGTTGAAGTTAAACCCATTCTTATGTAATATTTTTCAAATCGATATTTTACATTAGAAATCGTGCGATCAAGTGGTTTGGCAGGGATCTATTTCAGTGATGAATATTTGTCAGGGATGAATCGTGTAAAACATAATAAAAGAATCGCAATATGTAGGGCATGTTTCATTTTTAATTAGTATCGCATCATATACAAAAAAATGGCGAAAAAACATTCAGTCTAGATTCCAACAATTTCGTGAATATTTTTTTACATAAAGAAGTTTTTATAGTGAATTTAATTTCGATTTCAGTGATGTTAGATTTGTTATTATTATGTTGAAAAACGAAATGGAATCTTACGCAAGAATAGGGGGGGGGGATGGGCTTTGCGTAAACGTGGGATTTGAAAAATATCACGTACCTTTAAATGAAAGAAGGGGGGGGGGGGGGCAAAATTGCCAAAATCATCTTTACGTAATTAATGAATGACCCCTTACACATGTTCACATCTTGAGGCACACTTCAAAGCTGATTTTGAAATAAAATGTTATGTCGAGAAAAGCCAAATAACTCTTTTAAAACCTGTTTTCCTTTCATTAATCCCTCACCGCTTTCCACGTTGCATGAAAAGGAACGGTAAAACAAAGCAGGCTTTAGCAAACAATAAAATAAAATTTAAAAAAAACAACTGCAAACGGAGGCAAAAAAAGAGAAAGTTCCGACACGCTTAACTCTATAACTTCATCACGTCTCCTGAAAAAACTCTTTAATGTACTGAGACGGAATCGGAGTTCCGCTCCGACACACTTTTCTTGTGAGAATCTTCCCGTTCGCTTCCTCGATGCGATTCCCCGTTTTGCTGATAATTCGCTGTTTTCGGCCCGAGAATAGCGCTCGCTCTAGTGAAGCACTTCGGGAACAAATTTTTGTAACCAGAGCGGTCACGTCGAACTACGACGAAATTGAAATTTAGCCGCTGGTGCAGCAGGCATGGCGTGTTACCGTTAGGAGGAGGTCTAGCAGGTTTTGTGGACTGTGAACAAGGGGTGGAATTTTTAAAGACAGAAGTAGAGACAAGATTATGTGCACAAAAAACATCGAAATATGTACCAAAAATTCTTAAAATATTCACTAAAAATTCAAAAAATATGCATCCAAATATGCACTAAAAATTCTCATATGAGGCAGTGAGAAGTAAAGAGATGTAAGTGGACATTTTCAAGTTTTGAGTAAAACTCGTTTAAAGATAACATAGTAGGTAGGCTTTCGATGATTTTTTTTCTTTAAATGATGCTGTACAGCAGGGCCTACCAGGGCTAATAGTACTAACTCCTGTCCTCCAACAGAAAAGGGGCTCCCCTACTATTTGTACTGGTTATTTCTAAATTTTAAATTTTGCCACTTACATCAATTTGCTTTTCACTGCCTCATATATATAAAAACCAATTCCCTGATCGAGTAACGCTGACGTCATCGACAATGAAACTCGCACCATAGCGTGATAATTTGATAATATTTTCTGGCATTGTTTGACATGCAGGGAAATGCTGAATTTTGACAACGCTAAACTGGATTCGGTAGCTTGACTGTTTTACTGGTAAGACTGTCATTTTAAGAGAATGAAAATACGAGAAAGTGGTCGACAATGAATGCTATCTACTGGAGTTTAGGGGTAATCCACTTGAATAAGGGTTAAAACTTCAACTTTCAAAAAAAATCAAATAATAGGCAATTACTTCGTTCAAATGTAGAAGCAATTTTCACCGTTATACGATGATCTAGTTCCTTAAATATGCTCCAAAAATTTTTTATCCACGCAAATAAAAGTCTTCACATCTAAATGTAAATACAGAAGGCATTTTTAAAATTTTTTAGATTTTTGGCGATAATATGCACAGACAATCGTAATGGCTGTCAAGAGATGGCATTTGACTACGCCTTATTTCAGAAGCGTCCATTTTCATAGATGGGAGATACGCACAAGAAAATTGAAGATCGGAATTCGCAAGTATTGGATCTAGAGCTTGGCATACGTCGCCTTCAAACTGAAATTAGCCAAAAAGGTAAAACATTCAAATTTTGCACGGCCAGACAGGTCTTATTGGCACGTCATATTCTAAACAAGTGAGTAGGTCTTAGTTTTACCTCTTTTACAACCTCTGAAGCCCTTTTCTTTCTTCTAACGTTGTCAAAGATAGCCTAGCATTCGTTTGTTGGGTTTCAAACTTTAAAAAACATATATGCGGGGAGGGGTTCCGAAACCCCTTTTAATGAGCTTAATACCAGAGATAGTCTGAGAGAATGCTCACTAAATCCCTCCTCTCATCTTCAGTGAGAGTTAAGTTAAAGAGCCCAAAATTGAGCTTTTTTAAATTTCAATTCCGAAGTATTTCCCGAGAAAGGCAGCAGTTTAAAATTTTTGCCCCTGTTCGAAAAATATCTAAGATCCGTCACTGATAAGGGCAAAAGTAGAATTAAATCGATCAAATTCGGCGCAAATCTATCTATCAAAGAGACTTAGAAAAACTGAAATTTTCTGCTTTAATAAATCAGTCCCGCCGTCTCAATTCCTCTCAAAAGGCGCAAGGTGGGGACCAGGGTGTAACTCATTTTTGAAGTTTGAAAATATGATCTTCTCAACCTCCAATTTAGTTTCTTTTTATTTAAAAAAAAAAAGCAAAATTTTTGCAGGATCCAACAATATTTCGATGAAGCTCAATGATGGACAAGTTTTAAATACACATGATCTAAATATGCAACATATGGGAATTTAATGATATCGCTATAAATATATTTGTTATTGCTTCATTTTTCTATTTTAAGTTATTGAACGTATAACTCGACCAAGGGACTAATAAGTGACTTACTTATATGGGCGCTCAATATTTTGTATAAAGTGCAATACTTTGTACGGGTGTTTCGGGGTTACAAGTGTGCACCGAACACGTGTCTGCAATTATCTGTAGATTTGTGCGACTTAAAATCATTATATATGTGTATTGTATAGCTATTTTTTACCATTTCGTAAAATTAGAAAACCTAATAGTATTACTTATTAGAATAAAAAATGTTACTCACGGAGATTGCTTCAACTTGATTTCAAGTTCCAGATTCTTGAACCGTTTTGAGAGTGCAGTGATTACTTTTGAAGTTTAATTTCCAAATGCTATTTTTTCTGCTCCGAAAACGAAAGTATAACAAAACGGTTTTTTAGGGCACATAGCGCAATCCACTTTCCCGTAAAAGAATATTTTTGTTACTGTCGCCATCTACATTCTTGAACTCAAACTAATAAGCAGGCTTTTGCATTTCGCTGTGTCCGGTCTCGTGGTTCCGTCCGTTTGATAAACAAACCCAGTTAGGTATCAGGGGTGCCCACCCCCCTAAGAGCAAGGTTGCACCCCCCAAAAAAACACGAAGGCCCCTCCAAAAGTGAAAAATACGCCTTAAAACACCCCACCCCCACCCCCTAAAATTTTCAATGTCGCTGTCTGCTCTATGACCCATCCCCCTAAATGGGCTGTGCACCCCTGTAGGTAGTGTATAACAGTGGTACCCACCTAGAGGGGTCCTCTTGCAGACTGCGCCATTGAATTTTTTTTGAGGGGGGGGGAGTGTTGTAAGGGTATTTTTCTCATTCTTAGGGGGGGCCTCCAACTTTTTGGGGGGGGTCTTCGCGATATTTAGGGGGTTGGGCACCCCTGTGTATAAGCATAGTCTAAAAACTAAGGAACTAAACTTAAGAAACGTGGCAACAATATTTCGCTTTTCCACAGGACGTTACCCCTACCTATGTGGGACCATTCATCTAATGGTCGCTGGACGTATGAATTTTTCAACACTGTCTCTTTGTCTCGACTCCAAAGTTCTCCCTTAAACCAATTCACCACTAACCATGGGCTTACCCATTCTTACCTCCACTCAAGAAACCTCCTTGAAACTCCCTACTGCATTTGTGGGGAACTTGGAGACTTTGAGCACGTCTTCTTCCACTGCAGATTAACCTCAAATTTCCATGTTGTGATTTCAAGTAATTTAAGAGCGCAATGGAAGCGTTTCATCTTCATCGATAAAGAGGCCTACAGGAAAGCTCTTTCGCTTATTAACTTTCTTTTCCAAAATAAGCAACTTCTTTTTCCCGCCTTATCATAGAACTGGAACTGTTTGGCCATTGAATTCAGTTTATATGTAGTCAAGAATTTTATTTGTAACCAGGATCATGTGTCACTATATGTTTTTGTTATGTACTTATGTTTTGTTTTCTAATTAAATAAACACGTACGTCGTTCAGGGCAAACCAAGCCGAGAAGATCTTGCAATCATTCGGGCCCTGAAGGATGGCGCTTACCCCTACCTATGTAACAAATTCGACGAAAACGTAGGTGCTTTCCGTGTGGTCATGACAATTTATTTTTACCAAGAAAAATCGAACACTCCTGGAAAAAAAAAAATAATTTGAACTTTGACATCTTGAATTCAAATTATGTTTTTCGCAATCATGAGAGTGTGTGTGTACGTAGGCGTGCGTGTTTGTGTGTGGAAAGTATGTGTGTGTGCAGGCATCATGTGTGTTTGTGTGGGTAGTTGTGTGTTTGTGTGTGGGTAGTTGTGTGTATGTGTAGGTGTGTGTATGTGTTTGTTAGTGTGCGTGTATGTGTGTGCGTATGTGTGTAGGTGTGTGTGGGTAGTTGAGTATGTGTTTGTGTGTGTGTGTGTGGGTAGTTGTGTGTTTGTGTAGGGTGGGTATGTTTATGTGTGGGTAGTTGCGTGTATGTGCAGTTGCGTGTGTATGTGTTTGTTAGTGTGCGTGTATGTGCGTGTGTATGTGTGTAGGTGTGCGTGTGCGTATATGTGTGTGTGTGTAGGTGTGTGTGTGTGTGTGCGTGTGTGTGTAGGCAAGTGACGCAACCTGGAGACGGTTTTCGCTAGAGGAGCAACATCGTGAGGCGGTGGTGCTGCAGAGGGAGACGAGAGGAAAATAAAATCATAGGAATTCAAAACAGTCAAGTGAGAACAATAAGCAATCGTATTTCTCAAAAAAAAATCTTTTCCTACCATTATTATGCACACTGCAAATTAATTTGGACAGAATTCCTGAGATGAAAAAATTCCAAGGATCCGGAAATTCCATGGAAGAAAAGAAGCGTTTGCAATTCCGATCCCCAATTTCAGCGAGAGAAGAGGTGCTATTGCTAATACTACGCAAACTCCGTCTTCTCCGTACCAAGGTAACGCATAACGTTGCTCAATACAATGAAGCAATCCCTAGTGGAAAAGTGAAAAATTTGATCCGTTTTTGGATGTCGGCACACGTATAGGAGGTTTCTCTCCTTCTTTCCACTCCATGTGTATAAAGTTATTTAAGAGTGCTTTCAGGTACACTTGCGTCTCAATTTTCGTTTAAATCCTTATAATTAATTTTTAAAAAATGAATGGCCTCCTCCCCCTCCTTGCACAAATTGGTTCGAAAAGACAATTTGCGACCAGCCCTTTCAGAGTCTACCTGCACACTAAATTTTGTTTTGACTTCCGCATTATTTCTTGAGATATGGCAGTCACAATCTATGAATATTAAAATGGTATGCGTGTGTGAGAGAGAGTCTGAGTGTGTATTTGTTCCTAATACAAATCAACAGTTTGTTTTAGATCTTTGCCAAATTTGGCACAAAGGTTCTTTGATACTCAACAATTCCCATAGGGGTTTCCTCAAACAAATTCACAGTTTACGTCATATTTGCCAGATTTGCCACAGATGTCCTTTGATGCTCAGGAATTCACATAAGAGGGTTTTGCCCCTATAGGGAGGGAGGCGAGTGATGAGGTGCTCCGTACCTCCCCCCTCAAGAGCAATGACGCATCCTCCCCCAAATACCACGGATCCCCCCTCCTCCAGAAAAACAGAGAGAGAGCACCCTCACCCCAAAACAGAAAAATTCCGAAAACCAAAGCCGAAAAGTTTCAGTCGCGCAGTCTGCGTCATGACTCCACTCCCCAGTTGGGCACTCCTAGTCCTGGTTCCCTCTGCGGTCTGCTTATGGACCAAATTTTGTTTGAATCCTTGCATTACTTCCAGATACATGGCAGTCCAGTTTAATGTGAAAAATGTTCGATTGCTCCAAAACCCTATGAGCGATTGTCACCAAAAAAACTAATCGGCAGCAAATCGTATGCGTAAAAAAATTCGTCTAAATCCATACAGTATGCCGACCATAAAAAATTGTTCACCACATACAAACAGACTATTCCCCCTAGAAAAGGTTAAAATTTATTCAGCACACCGAAACAACTTTGATAACAAAAACAATATTTGATTTATTAGAGTACTGAATGCTGGCCTGTATATATGGCGGCTCTAACAGATACCTTTACATATTTTTGATTCATACTAAATATCATGGGAAAAGAATTATTGAATCTTAATAATCATAAACATTATTGAAAAGTTATATTGTACGATGCAAACTTCAGAAAATAAACATTCAATACAATAAGAAATGTACGTCACTTTAATATAAAGAAATAAAACATACTGCGTTAAAATAATTGTAACATTAAAAAAAATAATAATAATAACATTTATTTTAAAGCAGAATGAAAATAAAAAATAATGAATAAAAAAAATAATTTACATAACGTGTTTCAGGACTGAAAACGGTTCAATCACCATTTAAAATTCGCATCGCCACATACCAATCTCAAAACGGACAATTGGTTACCTGACTCGATATCTACCAATCACAAAGACAACAGGTCGATTGATTTTAAGGCATGGCAAAAGTAATGGCAATAAGCCTTTTGTTTCCATTTTACCTTAGCGAAAATTGGCCCATTTTTATGCCTTATAATATTTAGTTTGCTGATTATTTTACAAGTTAATGGTGCCGTTAAAGTTGATCTGCTGAGCTATTTTAATAGGATATTTCATATTATTTAATACCTTGGGTTTGAAAATTATTATTAGGTGAATGAGTTTACTTCTAATGACTCAGTTTAATTAATTGAAATGTTATTTTTTTATTTGAGTGGAATTTTAAGTCTTGTTTTGTTTAAAAAACCACAAAAGTGTATGATATCACTAAATACGTAGTTTCCATGTAACTTTGATATAGTAAACATAGTGACAAAAAATAAATGAAAAATAATCTCGAAGATTAAAAAATGCACCTTGTCGTACCTATAACTAAAAGTACCAACATTAAAACGCAATCCTATGCAAATATCCTATTCAGAAAACAAAGGAAAAGCAAAATTTTAATGCTTCATTCAAAAACAGCTTTCAAATATGATTAACTGCATTCAATTTATTATGACGTGAGTTTTGAGAAAAAATGAGCCAAACACAAAAAGTTGTTGGCAAGATCTCAGAGTTAAATTTAGATAACGATAAACGAAAAAAAGTTCTCCTGAAGTCAAACGCCGCTAACATCGGAGATTTCGTACATTCACACTCCTGTTTCCTCCGCCTCTGCCACCAACAGAAAGACCCAAGGATAAAAAAGATACAACAACTTGTAACCATGGATTTTTATAAGAAATTGCTTGGATTAGGATTGCTCTTGTGTACAGGTAAATATTAAGTGTTGTTTTCTTGTGAATCAAAGTTAGAGGGTGAACTACATATGATTCATTCCTTTTCGAAACGCTAAATGTCCAAAGGTATTGCACGTACATCGTACAATGAGGACATAGGCGACTGGTGCACCAGAAAAAGTGGGGGGTCAAATGACGTTTGTAGGGTTACGGGGCGTGTGTGTCCCCCCCCCCCTTCAAGCTGTTTTTTTTTATTGGGTTGAAACTTTATTCTGTTTTTGAAGCTATTTTTTTTTCTTTCTTTTTCTTTTCTTTTCTTTTTTTTTCTTTTTTTGTAAAATTGGGCTCTATTAAAGGTTTTTAACATTACTGATCCTATGATCTCCAAAAAATGTGGAAAATGTCCTCAAAATTCGAGACGAATAGCCAACATAGACTCCCCCCCCCCTTTAATTCAAAGTTTTATTTTTATGAAATAAGATGAGAAAAGTCCATTTATTTAGAATTTTTAGTTTTTACTTTCGTGAAGTAAATCAATCCGCCCAACAATAAATCATTTTTCAATCGATCATTAATTTCAACTCTGAAAAGCGAGGGGGTAAGGCTCCTTCATTTTTGAAAGTGAGGGGGCAGTGGGAAAGTCCTCGCCTCCCCCCGTACGCGCCGCCTATGACTTTTTTTTTTGTTTGGTTTTTATGTGTGTGTGTGTGTACGTGCGTGCCAGGGCCGGATTTAGGGTAGGGCAGGCGGGGCTACTGCCCCGGTGGCCTCCACAACAAAGGGGCCCCCACAATAAAATTTTTACAAAATATCCTGAATAAAAAAAATAAATAGCAATAACTTCATGATGTATTTACTATTAAAGTGCTGATCGAAAATATCGGATATATACATATATATAAAAATATTCGGATATATATCAAAGTATCGGATATTTTCGAAAATATGATGATCTTTTCGAACTCTGAACAGGGGCCTCCACTCATTCGTTGCCCCGGGGCCTCCACACTTCCAAATCCGGCCCTGGTGCGTGCGAGTGAGTTACAATATGGGTTATAATACATGTGATGTACATTAACAAGGTCGATAATGTGCCCCCAAAGCACTTGCTTCTTTTGTCGCCATTTTAAAAATACTGGTTAACGATTTCTAATCTTGATGAGTTCGGGGTGATTTTCATTTTTCTTCATCTTTGTACTTGTTACACTTTTGAATATATAGCGTTTAGAAAATGAATGAATTATAAGCAATAACCCTGTGTACTGTACAACAATGATATTCAACCCGCGGCTCGTTGTGTAGATTTTAGTGGTTCGTCTAAAAAGATTTAGTTTGAGTATCCGCCGCCCAAGGGAGCCCATATAGGGGGGGGGGCAAGTGGGGGCTCAAGAAAAGAGATCGCGCCTCTTAAAAATGAGGACTTTCTTGCTTTTAGTACTTTTTTCTTTGCAAAAATGTAATAACAGTTCCTCTCCAGCCATTAATGAATAAGTTATTAAAAATGTTAAATTTTAATAACTCTAATACATACTGAAATCGGTTTCCATGGAGAAAATATCTGAGCCCCCCCCTTAAAATTTTGCATATGGGCGCTCATACATCTCCCCCCCCCCCCCCACCCATTTGCTTACATTTTGATAACCACTAGTGTATCAAATGGAACTTGTTGCGTTTCAATGTAATAGCGCTTTGCAGGAGAAATGTAAAATCTTTGAACTATTAAGATCTTTATTCACTGTATGTTAAAAAGGATCCATTTCCAGCCATCAAATCGCAAGCTCTATGAACAACATTCCTTTTGGCAACACTTAATGTGCGAGGAGATTTTCTATACTAAGTCGGTAGATAATATCTGCACTCAACTTGTATTGCTTTTATGATCGTATTTTCTCATTAATTCGACTTAAAAAAAATAGAATAAAAAATATTTCCTGTTTATCCCGTGTCGTTTTATTGTGAACTAGTGGTACCCGCACGGCTTTGCCCGTAATAGAAAAATTAAAAGGTCTTTTGGTTCGCCTGTATATTTACAAATAATGTATGGTGAATTTTCTCGCCAATTGGCTTTTACCCATGTAACGGTTTCACGTTATAATAATTTCGTATCTCGCCAATTGGCTTGTGCCGACGTTACGGTTCCACGTTATGATAATTTCGTAATTTACTCGTCCATCTTATCATAATTTTGTTCTTAAAATTGGAATAGAAAAAGAACCACATCGAATTTTCGAAAAATTGCTTCGAGGTGCACACCCCCATGCTACAAACTAACTTTGAGCCAAATTTCATGAAAATCGGCCGAACGGTCTAGGCGCTATGCGCGTCACAGACATCCAGACATCCTACAGACATCCTCCGGACAGAGAGACTTTCAGTTTTATTATTAGTAAAAATAGTTCATTATAATGTTTTCAAAGTCTTCTAACATTTTGGATCACCCTGTAAAATACGTCGTTCATTACTCATTGTGGTTGCTAACTTTGATCAAGAAATCTTTACAGCATCGCAAAACTCTTTTTTTTTTTTTTTTTTTTTTTTGCGCAATCACGATTGCTTATTGCTTTCATTTGACTGTTTTTGACGTTCCTTTCATTTTTCCCACCGCCACCCTCCGCAGCATCACCGTCGACCGGGTCCTCACGATGCTGCACCTCTAGCGAAAACCGTCTCCAGGTTTCGTCAATATCCTACACTTACACGCATACATACACGCATCTACACACATATACAAATATACACCTACACACACATACATACACCTACACACATACACAAACACATACACACACACTCATGCCTGCACACAGACACAAACACATATGCCTACACTCACATACACATACCCCCACACACTCATGCCTGCACACAGACACAAACACACATGCCTACACACACACACATACCCCCCCACACACAAACACACACGCTTACATATACACACACACTCGTGATTGCGAAAAACGTAATTTGAATTCAAGATGACAAAATTCAAATTAATTTTCTTTCTTTTTTTTTTCTTTTTTCTGTAGCTTTCTGCTTAGCTTCTGGAGAATGTGACGAAAACGAGTTCCAAACTTGCGTGTCCCAAATGAGTGATTTTGCAGAGGGATATTCCTTTCAAGCAACAAGTGAAGCTCTACTGAAGGAAACCTGCGGGTAAGCATATGAAAATACAAGGTGAGCTGAGCACAAATGATGGGTCTGATTTTTAAAAAATCATACTTTCGAAACTACTGCACATGTTATACAAAAAGGGAGGGGGGGGGGGGGCAATCATGGGACAGCCGACAGAAGTGAAAACTTAAAATTTGTGTATGTGCTGTGCATGCGCTATTTACCGCACGGGAACCCGGGGCCCGTGCTCTGGGCATGAACTTTTTAAGGGGGATGACATTTTTTCACATTGTTACAGTCGACAACGAATTTTAGAGCTAACGCGAATTCCTAGACGACAACACTTTTTTTTTTTTTTTTTTGGAAGAAAGTATCAGCTTTGTTATTGGCTACTAAATATTGATTTCGTGAAACGTTATTACACCTCTTTAGCATCACTGACTAAGTAAGTTCTCACAACAAACTAGTATACACATCGCGTTGTTAGTGCATCAAATAATTCCGCATTATCTTTCATTTATTTTTTTTTTATCCTAATTATTCAAGTTGATGAAATATAATGACACTTTAGTACATTATTTCATCCAAAGTTTGAAGATGGGAAGAAAAAGAAAGTTTTTTCCAAAACAAAAAAAAGGTGGGGGGGGGGGGTCTTAAGCTTCTCGATATGCTTGAACAACTGTAAAACGTCGACGGTAGCACGACAATAAGTATGAGTGAATCTTCCATACATATAACTAAAAGTCAAAACGAAATCCGTAAAAGTTCAGAACTTAGTTTCAAAATTGAAGCTTGCAGAGTAGTGTCTAAGCAAAGCAAATAATATGTACTATGAAAATGAAAGCTGCTCTTGTACAGTGGATTAAGAGAGGCTGTTGCATAAATGAAACGTTATTAAAAAAATGAGAAGCAAACGTATTTGAAAATGCATTAAAAAGATAAAGAATAACAATTTGATCGTGGAGCATAAATCATCGCCATCTTTATTTTTCAAGTCATGATTATTATTACTTTCTCTTCAGTACAGTACTATTATAGTGCAGCTTTTATTATTACTACATAATGTGCGTGCCGTGTTGTTTTATTTAATGTCTTTCCCTCCCATTGATCATTCATTTAGTGCATCTTAAGGTATTTTATGTTGAATAAAACGGCTTTTTTATTTTTTAAAAACAGTAAAATGTCAGCTCTTTATGTAATAAACTGTAATGTATGGTTGAGAAATGCTTTAAAGCAGTTTGAGGGGTGTTTAACAGTGTCTAAAAGAATTTGGTATGTTTCCAAAAAAAAAAAATGTATACGTACATTTTTCTACAACGCGAAATTTCGACTTGCGCGAGGAGTCTTGGAACGCATCCCTCGCGTAAGTCGGGACTCGACTGTATTTAACTTCATTTTCAAAATGGTCCTATGGATTTTATCTTTGACTAGCAGTCCCTGTACGGCGATGCCTGTGCTAAGAATTTAAAGAAAGTCCGTTGCATGGAAAAAAATTTACGCCTCCCCCCCCCCCTTTCTGATGTGAAATGATCATTTTTCTACAACTAAAATGCGTACACACCTTTAAAAAAAACTATTGAAGTTTTTGGAATTTAAAACTATTCGCCAAAACAGTAAAGATTAACAGTAGCTTTAAAACTCAATATAATCCTTTAACTGTATAGTTCATCGCTTAACGTGCCAATGAATCACGCTACCTTAACCCTGCCCTTTAGCGAGTCAAGCGGGTTTTTTTTTTTTTTTTTTCTGCAAGTTAAAATTTTTTTTCCAAATGAACAATACTTAATAAAACATTGTAAAAAACAACCACAATTGAATAATACGACAAATCAAATTATTTTCCTTAGATAAGTAATTATCTTCAACTATAAGAACAAACACAAACGTTGAAGAAATAAGGAAAACAAAACCCAATTAAAAAAATCCTACAAAACCAAATTATGTACCTTGAATATAGAAAAAAAAAGAAAAAAAAAAGCTGAGTTTTGATCAACTGTCCCACAATAGCGTAGCTATCGATACCGGCAGCGTCGTCGCGATGAGTTAACTTACCCAGGAGCATCTATTAGGAATTCATATAACTAAACAAATAATTAAACATTTAATTTACAATTAAAAATATTTCGGTCAATCTGATGTTGAAAAAAAAAAAACATACTATAGCCTTCCTCAATAAATGGACTATTCAACACAAAAAGAATTTTTCAATTCGAACCAGTAGTTTCTGAGATTAGCGCGTTCAAACAAACAAACAAACTCTTCAGCTTTATATTACGCATTAGTATACATGTAGACTCTTTTATTCTTTGTTCGCTCCTTTCTTTTATTTATTTATTTTTTTTCCTTCGTGCCGGGGGAACAGGGGCGCAGAAAATTTGGGTCCCCTGCACATTGCTTAACCCTACGTCCGTAACATATTTCACCCCTCATTTAAAAAATCTCGTGCCCCCTTCAGGCTCAGGTCCGGGCCAACAAGTGTTCCTCCCCCCCCCCGGGCACGCCCCTGCGGGGGAAAGCAATCTGAAATGAATTTAAAAGACAAGAAGCATATCATTCATAAAATAGCGCTATTTCTTTTAACTTTGTTACGACTCTTGCATACTCACCCCTCAAAAAGGAAGCAAAAATATTTTTTTAATATCAACCATTCAAAATTCAAATTGGGTTGCAAAATTTTAAAGTGCCCTGGGTATGGAAACGCACAAGTCAGGCCCTGGTGGAGAGTGCTTAATTTTTATTTAAAATGAATTATAGTTTCAAAAATTAAAATTTTATAATTTGTAAATTCAAAATATCTTTACTTTTATTAGCAATCAAAGCATCAATTATATACATTTTGATATGGTGTATTTCAGTTCGTTATAAAGTAAATATTGGTGCAAATGTAGGAAATATTTGAAAATAAATTCTTAGTTTGTGTTATTCCGTTTTCCATGCCATAAAAATAATAAACAATACACATACTGAACTTTCCACGAAAATAATTTACTGTATTTCTCTTTAGCCGACACACCGTGAGATTGGTCAGTATGTCGCGAAATTCGAATTTTGAGGCATGCCAAATATTTTGGGGTTCATTTTTTCGAAAAACGAAAGGGGGGGGGGGGAGTAAGCTTATGGAGGAAAAGTTGTTGCCCTGTTTTTATGCATCTATATGTACAACTATGCAATCTATTGTTGTTGTTGTATGTTGTTGTTGATAAGAAAACCAACCTTTCCCTTCTATTGAACTTTAATTGGCTTTTATAACAGATATACTTCATACAGATGGGAAATGCGCTGAAAATTTAACAACTTAAAAAAAATATGGTTGCAAGGAAGCAAAACAGTTGGGAAATTAACTGTCAAAAATTAATAAGTGCACTAAACAAAAAGTTCGATTATTTTCCTGAAAATCATGAATCAATAAGAATGTTTCTCTTGTAAAATAAATGTATAATCTTAATAATGCACAAATAAATTGCTTATTTTCTATAGATGTTCTCTGTTTTTACCATCAAAATAAGTGAAAAAACTTTTAGGGACAAGCCTTGTACAACAACAAAAAATTTCTATATAACTCAGAGCGGCTTAACAAAATGTATTTTAATGTGAAAGTCTGAAATATGGTAAGTGTCGACTCATGTCGGTGAATGTCAACATTTACATACAAAAGTCATAGACAAAAGTTCGAATATTTCCAACGAATCACAGGTGATAGTCAGCATCAGCGTTTTATCGGTCTTTTATGGTAACATACTATTCAAATGAACATGACACTAATAACTATTATGGTACAGGAAAACTTTAAAACTAAAGAAATATTAACAAATGTAGGAACTAGGTTTTGAGCTAAAGCGTTCAATTTTTCCGCCATTGTGGTCCAGGCACAGCTGACGATTTTAAACGATTGAATACAAAGCGTATCTAACTAGTTCAATTGTCGTTTTGATTTTTTCCCTGAGAGCATTTCAAGTAATCTTTACAGCATGAAACCAACTACAATCAATGAGTTGAGAGCAGCCATGCTCATATAAATAATAGCCGATGATCGAGTAACTTGCGTGCTTCAACAATGAAACTCGCGCCACAACATGATAATTTGATAATGTGCTTTGGTAGTGTTTAACATGCAGGGAAAGGCTTTATTGCGACAATGCTGAACTCAATTTAGTAGCTTAACTGTTTTACTGGTAAGACTGTGTTCAAGAGAATGAAGAAGCGAAAAAGCGTCCACTATGAACGCTATCTACGTTTAGGATTAATTAATCCACCGGAGTTATGGTTACAATTTCAAATATCAAAATATCACCAAACAGGTAATGGCTTCGTCAAAATGTAAAAGAAGAGAAGTAATTTTCACCCGTCATACCTTGACGGGCGACTTTCTAGTTGAAAAAGAATGATCCAAATAGTACCAACTGAAATGGTACTAGGAAAGTTTTTACTCTATCGATCATCGTTACAGCTATGCTGCTGTGGGCAGGTAAAGGGCAGTAACTGCAAATGTTTCTTTTTTTTGCATTTTGTCATTTGTTGTGTGCTAGCTTTACTGTACAAGCTTGCTCATTTGGCTTCCGCAGAGAAAAAGTACTGTAATACACTGCTCAAAACAATTAGAGGAGCAATCACACAAAAGTGAAGAAACCGTTATGAGGTAAACTTGCAATGGTAGCCTTGCAAAGGCATAAAAAGGAGTATACCCGTGTATTAAGATGTTATACAGCAAAAAAGCAGAAAACATTTGACTGAGAACTTTACTCCTCTACAACAGTGAAGCGAACATGAAAATATGCCTCTCCAACATCGTCTGCTACAGTTATTTGTGTTTGCCCTGATTCCAGTCCCCTGATAAAAAGTCAAGTCATGGAATCCAGTAAATTACGGTGTCGTGGCATTTTCCAATAAAAAAAATGAACGGTTGAATTTTACCATTCAGACATTGAAAAAATGGGCTTCTTTTTATCGCGATTTCTGCACTTGTATCCTTTTTCTGCTTTTCGACGACAGAAACGTTGATTTGCTTCCGAAGTTTACGTTTTATTCTCTAAACATGGAAGCGTTATTGAAAATTAGTTTCCGGAATAATATTTTTCTCAATTTTGTTAAAACCATGTGCTCCCCTAATTTTTTTGAGCAGTGTACTTGCAGTAGTTTGAAAATATGATTTTTTGAAATTAGGTTTTTTATTTGTGCTCAACCAGTAGTATATGTGAGGTAGTGAGAAGCAAAGGGATGCAAGTGGCAAAATTAAAAATTTGGAGATAACCAGTACAAATGGGAGGTGAACTTCTCCTCTGTCTTGTGGCAAGAGATTGTACTACCCTGGTAGATGCTGCTGTATAGCATGATTTAGAAAAAAATTCAGTGAAAGCCTACCTACGATGTTATCTAAAAACGCGTTTTAATCAAAACTTGAAAATGTCCACTTACAAAAGTACTGTAATACTTGCAGTAGTTTGAAAATATGATTTTTTGAAATTAGGTTTTTTATTTGTGCTCAACCTGTAGTATATGTGAGGTAGTGAGAAACTTGAGAATGTCCACTTTGCTTCTCACCGCCTGATATATACATGACTGATTTGGTTTGAGGGGATCCGAAGAAAAGGTTTGTATGAATCAGAAAAAAATTCTCTACAAAATTGGTCTTTTGAGTAATCATGAACTGCTGTCATCGAAAGTTGATGTTGCTCTGATTTTTCAGATTACCATGATGACGATTGTTTTTAATATTTATTTAGAGAGCGAAATTTTTGTTGTCATGTCATTATTGATTCTATTCATATTTATTTCAGGATTATTTCAAGCAGTCTTTACCTAGGATCTGATCTTAAAACGCGTTTTACTTGAAACTTAAAATAGTCCACTTGCATCCCTTTGCTTCTCACTGCCTCATTTGTGGTGTATTGCCCAAACATGAAAAGTTAAACTTTCTTCTTGGATTGATTGTTTCTTTAAATAATTAATTTCGCTAATATTACATTGTCATGCCCGTTTATGGAGAAGTCACAGATAGCTAATTTACAGCTGTAGTGTGTAGTTTCAGTTCCCTCTGCTTTTAAGAGAAAAAATCAGAATAAACTTCATTTCTAGCGAGGTAAAAATTTCTCCTACAGATATAACGAAGCGGCGGCAGCACACTTCGTTTCATAAATGTTATGAAATGGTTGTTCACGTTTTGACAACCATTTTAAAACGTTAAAACGTCTTGTATGCTACCTGGGACGTTTGGAAAAATAATGAATGAAATGAATCCCTCACATACATATGTTTAGCAGGAGCGAAAGTGTTCAACAATAGGACTCGACCGATGCATCGGCCTGGCCGATGCATCGGCGCCGATGGTTCAACAATTTAGCCATCGGCATCGGCATCGGCGGCCGATGCTAACTTGCTAAAAACATCGGCCCATCGGCCTTAAAATACATTGAAAAGCCGATGGAATTGGCCGATGTTTTTGAAAAAAAAAAGGACCTTTCTGTTTTACTTTTTAATACAAAGTAAAAGGAAATATTGCTCTCATATAAAATTTACTCAAATTTCAGAATGAATTTCTATTTTAGTCACTCCTAAAAGAGTTTTTAATTCAAATACCAAACAAGTTAATTATTGTGTTGTTTCTTGCAGCTGGATGTACGTATATATCTCTCGTAAGTCATAACTCAAAAATGGTAAGCTGTTGAAGGTTAAATTTTCGCATGTGGGGTGTGCGTACGTTCTAGTTGTGCACTTCCCTTTTCGTTTTCGATCAGGTGTTCTGAAAAGCCTACTCATTCTTTGTGGCTATTAATTACTTACTTCAATGCAAAACTAATATAGCGTCTGACTGACGATCCTTTGGTGAAATATTGCCGACGATAGAAACAAATATGAGATGGCGAAACCGGTTTTTGGGTCATTTTGTTAGATTCCCGTTGAACCGACTGTAATTTTTAATTTTTCAATATTTGAAATATGAATCACAGTAATGAAGTCTTTTCTGTATCGATTCGGCGGAGTTAAAAAATTGAGGCCAGTAGAAATACATTTTGGGGCCCTATTTATCTATCACAGAAGTGTAAAACATTTATTATAAGCATTTTTGCTACTCCTACGGTGCCCCTATGGTTATGGGGCCTCTCGCGCAATTGCAACATTTGCTATATTTTAAATCCGCCACTGCACGTCAAAACAAACTCAGGTGCAAGTTTTAAAAGGTTTTTCTGCTCCATGTTTATGATTATTTTGAACTCTATTTTTTATGACTATTTTTTGAATTTCCGAAAACACTTGCCTGCTCTCTTCCCACTCCCTCAATTTCTGAAATTAAACTCTAGTTGTGCTTCTGAGTTGTTTAAAACTAACACCATTAATAAAATTAAAGGTTTTCTTTTTCAAACTTTATCTATTGTTTAGAAAGAATGTAGAGCATTAATGTAAGAAATTGATTCAAGACGTTTTGAATGGTGAAATAATTCGGAAATCAAAGGGACTTATGAATTTTTTCTTCGGAAGTGCTGAAGTAGATTCAGAAACTCTTCCGAGGCGTTGGTGGTAGCGGTTCTGTACTAAAAAAATGAGGCCGAAGTGTCAGTTACTCCAAAATCAGAGGGTGACCCTCTCCCCGCTAACCCTCCCTCGTCGTTTCAAGCATTTCGTAAATATTTAACGATTATTTATTTTGATCAAGAAATGTCATTTTGCGTATTTCTCATACTTGTTTCACCTATATTTCGTAATGCACGATCTTTTTTGCATCATTAATAGCGATCGATTTTTTTTCTGTTGTAAGTAACTATTTTTATGTATTTATATAAAATCAATGAATAAGATATTTTCGTTTTTTATAGAAAAGTTTCAAGGATTTTCTATTATGTAATTCTTTTAAATTCCAGAAAATTATTGTTAAATTGAAAAATTTAATTTGAACTTGTTTGTAAAGCTTCATATAAAAGATTAAACAATCAAATTGTTCAATATTATGTGTGCAAACATCAGATAAAGTAGTATATGTATTCAGTTATTAACTTGGTGTAAATATTGAGTTTGTTTATTGTAGCTGCGTTTTAAGAACCTCGCTCTTTTCATGGCTATTTCTTTTTTCAGCAAAATTTATGTCACTGTTATAGCTTTATAGCTTTTATGAAAAATGCAAACTTTTCTATTCATAAAATTTAAATAAGTACAAAAATATTCCTATTATGATTTAATATTGTAATTTATCTGTTACCTTTTTTTGTTTAATTTGATGATTAAAAAATGTCTACGTGCAATCTTTCCACTTTAATTGCATAATTTGTTGACGGTTTCATAGTTTTATTCTTTTTTTTTAATGATTAAACAACATAATTTAATGTTTTTTAACTGTGTTTAGTGCACCTAAATCCATACATTATTACAATATTACTGAAATTTTAGTTATATGTTCAATTTTAAAAACAAAAACAAGTCAATTGGTTATTAAAAGTCTCTTTGTTTTTCTTCCTTTTTTTTTCTTTCTTTTTTTTTTTTTTTTTTGGCGGTTGTTCTTTTTTGTTCATCATACAGCAGTCAAAAAAAGGAGAAGCAGCCCTATACAGATTGTATGTAGTACGATCCAAAAGTTCGGAGATAAGCTGTATAAAACCTTACCCAGAATAGTTCTCATTACCGAAGCACATCCACCTTCAAAAGGTCACCTTGAAGGACTATGTACTTCTGCCAGTGTCCATATAACTTTGGAATCACTCCTAGAAGTCATTTTTCGCTACCTTTTATGATGCAGCTTTATTTTCCCCTGACGGAAGAAAGCGGCGTCCATGCAAATGTTTTTTTTTTTTTTGCTAGGAACAGGTAAAAGTCATACGGAGCTAAGTCCGACGAAACGTTATGTTATTTGTTTGTCATATCAGAGTATTGACCAATCGAACCGTGCATCCTCAACATGAAAGTCGCCTTCTTCTCCAGGATGAATTTAAAGCAGCAGCGCAAGAGGCCTTACAGGAGGTTGCGAAAAATGTCTTCCATGAGTGCTTCTAAAAGCTATACGAACGTTGGCAGAAGTGCATAGTCGTCCAAGGTGACTATTTTGTAGATAGATGTGCTGCGGTAATGTGAACTATTCAGGGTAAGGTTTCATACAACTTGTCCTCGAACTTTTAGATCATACTACGTACGTATGAGTTTTCAACCTACTATTTCATAACGTTTTTGAGTGACGAAAGTTTACGCGCATGAAAACATCACAAGATAATTTGCGATAATTAACTGAGGAGGCGTTCAAAATGGATATTTCGGTCATCTATATGCTCTTAGGTACATATGCATGTACAGATGTGCCGAAAAAGTTTAAATTGGGTGATCGTAAAATAGAAATTTAGGTCGAAATCTGATTTTTTTTTTTTTTTGTGATTACGATTCCTAATTCGTAGAAAGCAAGCAAAGTGAAATGACTCAATGATCCTTTAAATCCCTGATAATCTCATCAATTCATTTCTGTTTGATTTTTTTTCCTTTTTTTTTTGCCATCGGCCAACGGCATCGGCAATCGGCCATTTGGAAGAAAACAATCGGCCATCGGCCATCTTTGAACAATCGGCCAACAATCGGCATCGGCCAAAAAATGCCATCGGTCGAGCCCTATTCAACAATAGATCATAAGGAAGAAGCAAAGGCAGAAAACATTGATTCAATTGAAACAATACTGCTGTGGGCAGGTAAAGAGCAGTAACTGCAAATTTTTTCGTTTTTTTGCATTTTTTGTACATTAGCTTTATTGTACAAGCTTGTTCATTTGGTGCTGAAAAAAACGTCTAATTCCAACATTTCCCTATTATTAGTATTGAATCCAACACACATTTCTTCAAAAACTCATACTCATTTCTATAGATACTGCCGTTTACCTGCCTACGACCGTATGGCCTGAACTACAATTGACGACAATTTGATCACTTTTGTTAAATGGCTGGTTCTTTTTAGATTCTACCCTTACCCTAATATTTCTTCTCATTCTTTTGGCTTTTGGAACTTTTCTATATCACAATTGTCAGTATTATAGTCATTCAAAGAGCAAGTGTACATCTTATTTGGGTAGAACGCTCTATATAGATGTAAGTTTACTTTACTTTGACTTCCGATTCAAGCTAAGGTTTGAACAATTCCATTTGTTAAAATAGGCTATCAGGCAAGCCAGGTTAAAATGCGATAACCATTATGGATAACCATTTGTGCCAATCTAAAAGTTTCTTCTCTTTCAATTCAAACACAAATACGCTGATCCACGGTCAAGCATCAAGCTACCAGAGCCACTGTACAATTTTTTTTTTGGGTGGAGGGGGGGGGGGAGGCCTACTATGCTTCTGCATTTTTTTATATTTAAACTGTTTTCCTTTCTGACAGGTCTAAAATGCAGACAATAACTTGTGTCAAGGAATTTGTACAGAAATGCATGAAGAAAGGTGACCGAGATGTGTTTGGGATAACAACAGGACCAAAGTTGGAAATGGTCGAGCAACTGTGTACGGACGGTACCAAAATAAATACTGGTATGATTTCAATTTAATTCATTTGAATACTATAAGGATCAAACATGTACAGTTATCCGTTGGAAATATGTCTTCATTTGAGCCCACCTAGCCTTTATTATTATTATTTTATTTTTTCGGCCAACTGATAGTTTTGGCTTCAACTGAATCCACATGCTGTCAAAAAAAAAAAAAAAAAAAGAAGAAGAAGAAGAAGATGTTCTGTGCTTTCAAAAGGTGCCAATAGACATTAAACAAATTGGAAAACAAAATATCAGATAGTCCAAACCAAAGTGGTACAAAAACAATATTAATTGAGCACAGTACTTAGAATTGATATTAATAGCAAAAAAAAAAAAAAAAAAAATTGAAGAGTTTAAAAGTTAAAGAAACAGTATAATGGAATTTCTCAGAGAAGTTTTAATATACAATATATATTTTCTTTGTATGGCCTACACATGCTGAAACTTAATTTGAAATTCTATAATTTCTTTATAGGGTACTTAGGAAACATAGAGTGCTGGCAAAAAATTAGTAATGATACAAAACTTTGCAATAAAAAGTTTGAACAATCTCAAAATGCTATAAATAGTGATGATTTGGAAGACAGATTGAGAATTTTTCATAGTTGCTGGTAAGTGATTACTTCCTGTTTTAAAGATGAAACTTGTTTAAAAATGGTAGTGGTTTTAAATATTCAGTTACAAATTCAATTATGGTTGATATGTAGTTCATTAAAATGGCCTATTTAGGGGATATGCAGCAGTTGCTTTAAACAATATTCTTTCTTGTTTCTTGGTTAAGCTTTCAATATTCGCCATGAATACAAAACAAGCGTACTAATTCAAAATACATATTTTGCATGGTATGTACTAGCATATAAGCCAACCCCCCCCCCCTTCTACTTTTCAGGAGGAAATCTGGAAAAATTCAAAACTGCTTATAAGTAAAGCCTTTACTTTCTGGGGAAATCAAGAACGTTTTGCCTCAATTTTTGAGCATAACATAAATAAAAAAAAAGGAAAATGAAATGTAATGAACCTTCATTATTTATGTTAAATCAAATTAATGTTAAGAAAATGCCTGCTTTTTATTCTTTTGCACAAAAAAGGTTCATTTCTGTGATTGCGATCTTTGTTGAGTTCAATTTTTGTTACCTATTGCTTTTATTTTGAATTATTATCAATAAAATTATGTGCTACAGCTATATTTTATTATTTTTTAAAAAATTAGTATTACGTCATGATTATCAGAAAAATTCGCAAAAAATACGATTCCCACACTTTTTGCATAGTTGGTCATTTATTGTAACTATTTAGCCATTATTTCAGTCAGACTGTAAAATTTTAGCATAACCCTGTTCCTTTTACTTTCTTTAGCCTCTGTTTAAAAAGGCGACACTAAAAATCGGACCAATGTTCCAAGTTTTTGAATGTTTATTTTTTCCAAAAACTGCTTGGGATTTTTTTTTTGAAATTCTGCCCCGCATATAAGTCGACCCTCTAACTTTTAATTTTATTTTTTGTACTAAATTTCTCGACTTATACCCCCAGTATATAAGAAGTGGTTGTGTTCCCTAACAATCCCATTTGAAATGAAATCGTAGTTTAACTACATTGAAAACGATGTATATCTGATGTAACAAACTAATACTAAAGTACTGCTCGACTAGTAAAAAATGGGTCATCCGACTGAAGGGAGGAGAAGTCTATTGATGCAAATAGGATAGATGCAATGAAAATAGAAACACTGAGTGTAAAGTGTAGTATAGAAAGCTGTAAACATTTTCCATGCATAATGCTCTCTTACTCTTTAGAATGGTCCGTTTTCGATAGCATTCTGAGACCATTATCCATTCTTTGATTCAATATTAGTGAAATGCTGTCATAGAAAAAATGCTGTAAAAAGTATCATAAGCAGCCTCGGAGTTTCAAATTAAAAAAAAAAAAGTTTGAACACATAGCCAGAAGAAGCTCCTTTTTTTTTATAGCTATCTCCTTCCGTTTTTTAGTCCAAATTTCTTTTTTGTTATCATAGAAAAATATATTATTTACCAAACAGTATGGTACAAGCAGTTTATTTGGCATTTGATAAAATCAGTATTTTGGAATAAAAATAATTAAATTTCTCAACATTTCCTAAAAACTCTCCCAAGAGAAACGGGTAGTATTATACAAAAATTGTTCTTCACTAATTTAAAACCAACGTTAAAGCATTCATTAATTTATAAGAAATGTTACGGTTTTATTGTGGAAGCATTAACTTCTCAAAATAGAAACATATTTAAACTTCAAATTTATGCCATATCTTCATTTAATTTTGGAAGTTTGTTTTGTAAATCTCCATTTAAAAATCCACAAGCTGCCACCGACTATATAGGTAGCAATCACTGTGCTAATGAAAATATACTCTTCCTGTAATTCATCCTTTTATTTTGCAGCGCTTTTGATTGGCACAGAAAGTGCAAAGTTAGAGCAGCAGAGAGCAAATGTAATGCAAGAGCAAGTTCTTTCATTGACTACATATCAACTCTTCTAGGCGGCAAAGTATTAGCCAAGCTATGCTATGAATCTTTCCCAAGTTGTATTGATGAATTGTATGGAGCAGATGAAATGGATGATATGGCAGATAGTTCAACTTTCATAGCATCTCCCATAATTTCCATCTATATTTTGCTATATGTGTCATTACATTTTTTTATCAATTAATTATCATCAGCAATTTTTCTATTATTGTAATAAAATGGCTTTCTTTAAAAAAAAATACTTGTTCACCGACAATGTAAATGGAAAAGGTTTTTTCCTCTCGTAGTTATGCTATTCAAACATGCCCTTCAACTGTTATGGACTATCCGTAATTGCAACAGAACAAAAAAAAAATTTTCTTTCCAATGGAGCTTTGTAAGAGACCCACCTCAACAGGCGTCTGGGCCATAACCAGACCTAGTGCGCTCCCCAACAATGCATCAGTCTTTCGTGTGTCAAAATTAAGGCGCTGATGCATGACAGTCGTGTTTTTGACGCCGAGTTTCCACCAGATGGAGGCACCTGGGCTCTCATTTGATGCGAAATTGCACTAGGAATTTAATTTAGCCAAGGGATATTCTAAGCCAAACGAATACCCAAGGGATCTTTTACATACCCCATAATCATACAACATGGGTACTGAAGATTTTCTGCATCTCGACAATCCATTGACTGGCCACCCGGGTCAGAACCTGGGTCCCCAGGCAGCAAAGGCCAGCACCTAACCATCACGCCACCAGCCCGCTCAGAACAGAAAAATATCTTGTGCTACAAGTATTTTAAATAAGGTATTTTTCTGTTTCTATCATTTAATTTGCAAACTAACATTTTGAATGTGTGTGTGGGGGGGGGGGGCATCCAGTGGGAGGTTAGGAGCCCTGGAGAGGCAGGGAGGCCCAAAATGTATAGTTCCGAGCCTGGTAAAGGCAAAGTTATTCTTGACATTTGTTTTTCAAAATTCTTGTTTTGGTGCAACTTTTGCTTGTGCCTCAAGAGCTATGCACACCAAAGTACATTCAAATCTGCATACCTAATCAAGTGATTAATATAGAAGTAACCATGTTATTAAAAGTTTTATGACCCCTATGTTGTACATTTTCATCTTTTCAAAGGTAAACTTAAGAACTGAACTTTTATTAGAGCTGCAACTTTACAGCAATCTTTTGGCTTTGGTTGAAAAAAGAAAAAAAAAACTTGAATTCACAAAGTGTTGAAACATTAGATAGTGTTAGTTACACTATCTGTTTGTTTAGTAACATTTCAAAGCACAATTTGAAATAATATCTAATATTGAGTTTTACCCATTAGTAGAATATATTGTTTTAATGAGCTGCTAAATATAATATTCTAGGATAGATTTAAACTCCACTCCCGAGTTGTTTCTAGTGTAGATAATGCACCTATATAATAATAGTGGGGTACCATTGGTAAAAAGTCATGTTTTCTATTGTCTTCTTTAATTGGAATAAAGCACTGTTTCAATAAGTTAAATAAATACCTTTGTGCATAAAAAGTAAAATTAGAAATAACGTCAAAAAGCATGTGCCAATGAAGAAAATACATATTTTTAATCGTTAGTTATGGGCACATTAGTATAAAAGCATCTTAAATATTTTAAGTACACTCAAACTTGTTTTTGTGCAGTGGATAGGGACCACATAAAAAACAGCATGATGAAATTGGTCAAAACTTCAAGAGAATCTATAAAAAAGTTTTCGCAACACAATTTTTAGAAAAAATTATATGTCGTGAAATGGGACTGCATAAAAAGTGTCTCACGTAGAAAATAATTTAAAACCTTATGATATAACGAGGAACTGCTTTTTAAACAAAATCCAGACACAGTTTCTACTTAGAACCATGCCAAACCTTTCATAATCTTATTTGGAAATGTACAAGGGACCCTTTTCAAATATTCAATTAACATATGAGGCAGTGAAAAACAAAGAGATGTAAGTGCATATTTTCAAGTTTTGAGTAAAACATGTATAAAGATTACGTCCTAGGTAGGCTTTCATTTAAATTTCTAAATCATGCTGTATAGCAACAACTACAAAGGCTACTAGTACTATTTCTTGCCGCAAGACAGAGGAGAGACTTTCCTACTATTTGTACTGGTTATTTCCAAATTTTTAATTTTGCCATTTAGATCCCTTTGCTTCTCTCTGTCTCATACAAGGGCGCTCATATAGGGGAGCAAGAGGGGGCTTGAGCCCCCTCCCCTTAGAAATTAGAACTTTCTTCCTTTTAGTATTTTTTTCTTTTCAAAAATGTAAAAACCTTTCTTCTCCAGCCATTAATGAATAAGTTATTACAAATGTCAAATTTTAATGACTCTAATCTGTCCTGAAATCCGCTTCCATGGGGAAAATATCCTGCTAAACCATGGTTAAAATATCTGAGCCCCCCCTTACAATTTTGCATATGGGCACCCATGGTCTCATATGTACTTATTTTACACACAAAACTTTTCAAAATGCATAGCCATTATCCTTCATAATCTGACAATACACTTTCTTATGGTAAACTGCTTTAAAATTGACTTCGTCAATTGGAGACACTACCTTGTACTTGTTTTATTGATAACTTCATCAATTAAAATCTAATTTGATTGAAACTTCCATATATCACACAAAAGAAAATAGAAACAAAAAATTGCATAAAAAGAGACAGAGACTGTACAACAACAGGTTGAGTGCAATGGTTATAATACAGAAAAAGCTAAAGAATGAATAAGTATCAATGAAACTGCAATTTGATGAAAACAGCAATGCCAGTTCAAGAAAGAATTAAAAAAAAAAAACAAAAAAAAACAGTAGACAGAACTTATAAATACTTGGGGTAGGGGGGGGGGATATGGTGGGGTTATTCTTGAAAGAATGCTTTTAGAATGTACCATTGTTGTTCCTAGAGCACTGATAATACAGGAGAAACCTGATCATTACTGTTGGCTGACCATAACTATCCTTACAGAAAGTTTTTTTTTCTCCAGTTTGACTCAATAGATAAAGTTTTGTTTTGTGCAAGACATCACAAAAAATCTTGTGAAAAGGGTATCAATGAAGTTGGGTTTTGCTTTATCTGGATTTATTGAATATTTTCAGCGATTTAATTTTTTTAAAAAGAGATTAAAAGCGAAATGAGAGAAAGAATCATTAATTACATTTAATAACAAATGAAGTTTTTAAACTATTTATTAAAAACATTTATAAATTGATTCAAAACTCATTACAAACTCATTTAATGTAAAAATAATATATACTTTGATATAGCAAAATGAATTAACAAAAGTTTTTTCCGAAGAAATGGCTTCAGTGATGAAAGAGGCGAAGATTGCTGTGAACCAAAGCTATTCCATATTCATCACAAGCTTCAATGACACACTGATCATTAGTAGAACCAGCAGGACTGACAATGTAAGAAACACCACTCTAAAAAATTAAGATTCAGTGTAAATTTTAGCATTCAAAATTTAGTATTGTAGAACTGGAGAATGACTATACTTTTCAACGTCCCCTTATGTCCGTCACAAGAATTCATTTTTACAAACAAAAAATTGGGTGATTCAAAACTCATGCAATGCATTAAAAATATTAGCCCTGAGCCGGGAGCTAAAGGCGGCTAATTTTTTGAAAAATGGTATAAAACAAAGAGTTTGCCGGTAACTTTTGCCTGTGTCAGACACAGGCAAATGCATTAAGCAATTCACCAACAAACTGTTGTGCTTCACAGTTTTGGCTATTTTAGTCTCTTGTCTAGTTTGATCAGTGAAAGACAATCTAGGTGGCTTTCAATTCAAAAAACCTGGCTAAAATTAAAACGGCTTTGAAGTCAGGGCTCAAGGAGCAAATCTTGACTTTTACTAACCAGTTAGACAATTTTCATACTGGGGTCAGTTAAGAAAACATTTACAGATCAGGTTATGACTTGCAATAACTTCGGTTTTGTATGTTTACTAATATATATATTTTTTTACAGGAGGCATTATAATTGTGATTTTTCTCCTTTCAAACACTTTTGACATATGACACTTTTCAAGCTTTTTTTTGAGCAATCGCGATTGCTTATTGTTCTCACTTGACTGTTTTTGGCGTTCCTTTGATTTTTTCCACCGCCACCCTCCGCACCATCACGGTCGACGGGCTCCTCACGATGCTGCACCTCTTGCGAAAGCCGTCTCCAGGTTGCATCCACTTCTTACACACACGCGCATACATACACAATTATACACACACACGCACACACAAACACATACACACGCATACACCTACACACACCTACATACACAAACACATACACACATACATACAGACACCCACACATACACACACAAAAACATACACACACAACTACCCACACATTCATGCCTGCACACAGACACAAACACATATGCCTACACACACATACACATAACCCGTACACACACACACATACCCCCTACACACAAACACACATGCCTACATACACACACTCGTGATTGCGAAAAACATAATTTGAATTCAAGATGTCAAAATTCAAATTAATTATTTTTTCTTTTTCATTTCTTTTTGTTCCTTAGCTGGATAAGTGATCATATAAGTAATAAAAATTCTTAGATTTATTTTTACTATGGTATTTCTAAAACTTTTGATTCAGATCCCACTACAATAGCATGGACAAAAGCTCAATACACTTAAAACACTTTTTCAAGAATTCGTAACATTCCAGTAACTAAAATACTATAATTAATAATGAATTAATAATAAAATGTAATAAAAAATAAAAACACACAAAGCAAACATGAATCTATTATACACATCTGAGAGCAATAATTTTCAAGTTGAATGCATTAATATGAGAGGGAAGGTTTTGTATAATAGCTCACATTTGAACAGCATAAGTATAAAACACACACACAAAAAATCACATAAAAATTTAGAACACACCTGACGAGCCCTATCAATGTTGTCTCTGAAAGGGAAAAATGCATCTGAGCTTAAGCAGACTCCATTAAGTTGCTTGATCCAGACAAGCTTTTCTTCCTGAAACATAATTAACACATATGCATAGTAAAATCAATTTCTATTTTTTTCATGGATCAAAACAGTAAAAATTATTTTAAGAGTTGTTAGTTAAAATAACTAAATGAACATTGCACATAAAAATTTTAATCAGAGACTAATCAAAAGAATAACCACGCTCTAAACCAAACTGTTCTCAACTGATGCGGTTAACTACCAAAATGCAAATGCTAGAATTTAAAGGTCCTAAAAGTTTGAGTAATATTATTTGATTCAACATTGAAACTAAAGTATTGCAAATTGTTAGTTAACTTCTCAACTGTATAAGAAAAGAACACTAAGAACTAGTTGACATACTATAAAATAACTTTTAAGGTTCAAGTCAACCAACTTGCAAGAAAATGGGTTTTCGAGTTGAACTTACATGAAGTGCTGATATAGAAGCAAGCTCAATGTTATGGATGATTTACGGCTGTTTTTGACGAAGGTAAAATCGAAATATTGATGAACCTTGGAAAAAAATAGAAGTCCAGTGTTCCTGCCAATTATTTCCCTAGACTTAAATTGTTTTGATTGGTGAGACAATTAATAACTGAACATTAACAGTTTAACTGCAGAACTTCAAATTCTTATATAACACATTTCAATAAAACTCAAGTCTTTTTGTTGGGGGTGCACATAATGATTCACAAAAAGTAGGTATGTGGTTTCAGTGGCGAATCCACAGGGGGGGCGATTGGGGCGATCGCCCCCCCCCCCCCAACAGACTTCGTGGTTTTTTTTTTACTATTAGGTTGCATGCCAAAATAAATTGTTTTTGTTTGAACACTTTCTGAAGAATAATCTAATTTTTTTTTCAAATTCAAAATTTATACATTAAATTTTTTTCATTTATGCTCAAAATTTAAATGATAAATGTTAAAAATTGAAAGCGTATTTCCTTCTCAGCGTTTGTTTTATATCGTTCGAAGGTGTAATCATTCCTGCATATTTATAACTGGTGCCATACATACGTTTTATTTTTGCTCCAGGGGGGGGGGGTATTACATATTCCCTTCATTTGCGGTTTTTTAGTTGATTGATATGAAAATACGGGTTTTTTTTTCTCCTTTATCTATTTGATAAATTTAATTATTTTATATATAAATGTGAGTTGATGAAGTCAGTAGCATTGCTACGGTGGCGCGGATGGGTTTGCCCCAGGTGGCACCCGAAATTGATCTTCAACTTTTTTTGAAAAATTTAAATGCTTCAATTCTAAAAAAAATTCCCCAACATTTCAATTTATATTAAAAATTATTTTGCAGGGCGGGGCTAAGCCGGGTGACACCCCCTAGAGTGTGACACTAAAATGAATATGAGAAATTTCGATGTTTCAATTCTGAATTTTATTTCCAACATGAAAAAAAAAATTTTTTTTCTATCAAACATATTGGTCTCACTAGAAGGGCATTTGAGGCGGCTGGTACTCATATGGAGTGGGGCGGGGGGGGGGGCGGAGACACCCAAAACGCATGTAAGAGTTCCGGAAAAATGTAAATACCAACAGAAATTCGCATATGTTTTATGATCTCTCAAATGCATTGGTATCAATACGAGGGAAACGTTTATTTCGGATGATATCCCTCTCGGGGGGGGGGGGGGGGGGACACAATTTCGTTTTGTTTATGAATATTGTATGAACTTCGTTTCTTTCATCGAACATTGAATAAGGTTTTTTTTCGCCTTCGGTTGATGGGAAGGGGTGAGGGGTGATAGCCCAGATTACCACCCCGGTTGACATCCAAGTTTGCTACGCCACTGATTAAGTGTAATTTAACAATGCTGTAACAGAATATGGTTTTTTAACAGATCAATTTTTTTTTTAATTGTTAAAAGATCTTTTCTGTCTCTTGTATTTCGCATTTCCTAGTAAAATCTTATTCAAACAAAAGTAAACTACACTTAAAACGTTTTATTTTGATCCTAAATTTATTTTAATACTGGTTAAATAGTGGAAAATTATGTTTTGCATAACGAAAATTAACCGCTTTATTTGCTTCTGGTTCTATCATAAAAGCAATTTTTGTTACAAGATTTATTTCGATATATCTTTATTTAAACTTTTGTTTCGCGTTTTTTACTGCCGCTATTTGTAGTTATAGTGAACTTTGGTAGTTGCTTGTTTTCATTTTTTTCTGCAATCATTAGACATTATTTTTATTCAAAAATGTATTACCGAGGAGATTCATAGAAATGCCTCATAAATCCATGTCATATCGATCTTTGAAAATCCCAAGTTACATTAGAATGGTATTTTTTTTTCATTCCATAATAGGATGAGAGAAAATATATACAAAATGGCGATATAAGGGAATGTATTTCCTTTATTTGTAAGACTCAATTTAAAAGCTCATGAATGATCTTCGCAACGAAATAGCTTTTGTGCGTCCGATACTTTTGAGCGCATGTGAGAACGGATGGGATGGAATCATAGGCGGGCTCGTGGGGGCAACTGCCCCTCCTTTTCAAAAACAAAGGGGCACTGCCCCTCCGTTTTTCTAACTTGAAAGTTATAGATCGACTGGAAAATGCTGGTGCTGATCGATTCACGTGTTTAAAGAAAGAAGAATTGACTTAATAAGGGTACTTTAAATGTTTGTCACGTTTTTTGATGAAGATTAAATTGGAGCTTTGAATCGAAAGAAGGAAGTCTACTGTTGATATTTGTCTCGAGATTTCAGGTCGTGTCCCTAGGTTTTTTTTTTTTTTGAGACGATCATTTAACCAACAACAAAAATATTATAGCCCAATTTTATAAAATTTAAAATAAAATAATAAATAAATAAAATAAGGGCGCTGCCCACATCCCCCCTCCCGTGACTTCTCTGACCCCCCCCCCTAAATTTTTTGTGGACCAATCGCCCCATGGATAAAAAAATCGCCCCCCCCCCCCCCAAAACAGGCCTCTGGATCCGCCACTGTGTGGTTTACTTAATGTTGAGAACCCCTGCAAAAGTTTGTTACCTCAGTTAAAAGTGCTGGAGCATTCACAACTGAATTTTGGAAAGTTTGAAGAGGCATATCCTAAAAACAAAAATAATAACAGATAGGAGTACATTATATTGGATAAAGCAAAAGAAATGCTAAAAATCTAATATGCATGAACAGCAGTACTAAGAAAAAATAAATAAATAGTAATTAAGAGATAAATGAGATACTAATCTTATCAAGATTTTTTAAATCATTTCTTAAGATTAAGAAAAATGCACTAAAATTCACACGCCAGACTTACATTACATAGTACTAATTCACCACTAGAAGAACATTTTTTTTTTAATATATTGTTTATATACATGAGCAAGAAACCATTACAAGCAAAAAAAAATTGTAGATAATGTTTACTCCCAAAATACATAATACTAAATTATTGCAGGAGTATTTAACATTTTAAAAACATGAAGCAAAATTTTAAATCATGCAAATTAATGTTTTATTCTTCTATGAGCAAAGCTAAGAAATTTTCAGATTAAAAAAAAAATAACATCAGGAAGAAGGGGATAATAAATTGAAACTGATATTGGGTATCAGAGCCATAGCAAGAAATTCCTCAAGAGGGATGTCCAGACTAAAAACAACCAACTCTGTTACTTGAAAATATAAATAGAAGCAGTCAGAATTTGACTTTAATTTATAGACAGTCATACATTCAAGTTGATTAGATTAGCTGAACAAAAGGAAGTGATTCTACGCTGTATTACATAAGTACCTGTAACAGCAAAACATGTCATACATTTCTACACATCAAAGTTATAACATAAAATACACTTACTTTTCCAACAGTACCACCAACATAATTGTCAATAACATTAGAAATTTCAGCCCTTTTAACACCTTTTTTAAATTCCATTCCTAAAACTTTAGGATGATAACGCAACCACCTAGGGAAAAAAAAACATTATTACTGAATAAAAATGTTCTGATATTTTTCTGTTTTAAAATATGAAAAAAAAAGAAACAAACAATAAAAGAAAGATCAATGCAAACTATTTAATAAATCTTACAGCAAACGTCTGTAAAGCAGTATATAATACATAAGGCTTAACAATATTTTCATCTAATGTACATGAAATTAACTCATTTTGATTTTTTCTGTCCATGACTTGTGGGATGCAACTTTTTAGAAAAAAAAACATTTTTTAGAAGGTTGTCAAAATTAGCGATTTGTGAAAATAGAATTGTAATCATTTGAGCTGCACTTTGCACATTTGTTTAAAAAACTCATATGAAAGCAAAAAATAAAGAGCTGAGCAACCATATAACTGGAAAAGAATTAATGTAACAATGAATAGTGATACACATGAAATTACAGAGTTCAAAATTTAACATTTGCTTTCAAAAACATGTATTAACTCACAAAAAAAAAAAAAAAAAAAAAAACGCTAGAAATTTTTAACATTTACGATGATTATATAAAATTTTTCCACGATTCCAAAATTTGCATAGAAATAAATTGATTTAGTCCTCCCAAAAGTTGAAAGACAAAAGAATTCTGATAAATAATGCTTTATAAAGCAATACATTGCATATAGTGACAAGTTGCCCATAAGAAAGCTGAACTTTATTATTTTTCCTACTTTTGAAAACAGGAAAACTGGCATGAGTTTCCATCATGATTTTTTTTTTCTTTTTTGCTGAAAATCATTATTCCTAGTGACAAATTTAGATTAAAATCGAAATCCAGATATGTGGATAACCTGTAAAGATAGATTATTTGGCAACCTAGCTAAGCCTTTGTAAATGTATGCATGTAAATACACACACAAATATGTATGTTACATACATAAATCAGATACACTACTATTTCTTATAATCTAAAATACTAATATTAGATCCATTTAAAATGCTTCAAACAATATTTGTGGAAAATAAAAGATTTCTACAAAGGAAACATTTTTCATGTTTTTCAAAAATTGAAAATAAAATAAGTTCAAATATATGACTGGGGAGAGTAAAGGATTATGTCATGCAAAAAAAAAAAAAAAAAAGGTTTAATTGTGCTTTGCAATCTTACCAAATATTAGCTTTATCACCAGCTAATCTTGTGCAATGTATTCTGGATTGCTGTCCTGCACCAGTCCCAATCACCTGTAATATTTAGCATATTTAATAGTTGTTGGAAAAACATTCAAAGAGGAAAAAAATGCACCATACTAGTTTTTAACAAACAATTGTAAATTATTTAATTTACTTTTAACCCAGAAAAATCTTATTTAAAGCTAGAGATACACTGATTAATCGACCCCTTTGCAGATAATCAAACAAATTTTACCGATTAATCGTCCAAAAAAAAAAGTTTTTCAAATACATTTTTTTTAAGCATACCTCCAACAAGGAACTATTAGGAATACATTTATGAACAATAAATAAACGTAATTTGCTGCAAACATTATTTTAGAACTGCAGTTTGAAAGTGCACAGAGTAAAAACAAATAGTTTAGAAAGTGTGTAAAATGGAATGAAATATTAAAGAATAATTCTCAAAGCTGAAATTCACATGACACTACACAGAATAAGTTACAGGACATTTAAATTGGAATGCAAAAAATATTTATCCCCTCTCCCTCCCCTCACTTTTCATATCACCTGCTTGAACCTACTTTTTGTTTGTATGTTATTGATATTATTTCTATTTATCTTCTGAAGGACAAAAATGTAACAGAAATTTTTAAAAAATATATATTATCCCACTGGTACCTCCCTAATTCTTTTGTTTTATTTCTTAAAGAAAATCAGGATCATTTCCTAAAGTTTACGATGATACCCTAACCCCAGCTTTTGGCGATAAAACTTTAGTATTTTTTCACTTATTTTGTTCTTTGTTACTATACATATGATCATATCATACAACTTACTGTTTAAGTTATTAATTTTTGATTCAAAAAAAAAAATCATAAACATTATATGATTTTTTAAAAAAAATTTCATACTTTACTTTATTCATTTTTTTTTTTTACAAACTGACCGTTAAAGTAATACTTTTTTAATCTTTTTTTTCTTTTGAATAAATATACACATATATACAATGTTGCATCAGGTTTCATGAATTAATATTTTCCCACTTTAGAATAGTGCTTTTAGATACCCTTATATTTTTTAATAATGAACAAAAAAAGTCAGATTAAATGGCTACTAACAATTTTTTTAAAAAATGTAATTAAAAAATGCTCCTAAATTTACCTGATGACCACAGGCTGCCCCTAATATTTTTAAATTTTCATGTCTACTTTAACATTATGAGATTTGATTTACATTAATATGAAAATTGGCTGAAAGAAATTGCATGAAATTTTGAAATTATTTTTAGAAAATTAGGAAATAGGAGAAAAATTGTCTCTCAGAAATAGACATATTTTTCTAAAGTAAAAGAAAAGAAAAAAGGTGACAGAGTATTTAGTAGCATTAAAATTATCATTATGATCATTAATCAGCCGATTATCAACTGCCAATTAATCAGTAATGGGCTAATTTGCTTATCGTTGCATCCCAATTTAAAACCATCAAATGCATCCCTGTTTATTTTTTCAACAGTAATATTATCAATTATTATAACATTATTTCAATAATTACACACATTTTTGTTTTTTAAAATTTTCTTTTCTTTTTATGCAAATCAAAGCATATTAAACTATAAAACTCAAAACATTTTAAAATTCTCTTGCATCTTTTATTTTATTGCTTCAAAATATCCTGAAAAAGTGTTGAATTTAATATTATTCAAATGAAAATAATTCAAGATTTGAAAAGAATCCTTTTTTACATACCTGCCCATTTTTAGCATAACAGACTGAGTTTGACTGAGTGTACTTCACAGCTAATGTAGCAACAATCAAATCACGAATTGCATCAGAAGACAGCTATAAAATAAATTTTTAAAGGTAAAAATCATGAAACAGTTTTTTTTTTTTTTTGTAAACTATAATCTTTTATCCAAAATGGTTGGGATTGCATGTTTTGTGGATCATAGGGAATGTTTTGCTTATATTTTGTTTCAGTGAATTATATACAGAAATTTGACATTTTTTTTAACCCTCAAAATCACAATAATAATATACAAGATTAATAAACAGAAATATTTAGCTTAAAAATAGTCTTTTTTTTAACTCAATAATAAAAAAAGCTCAATTGTTATAGATTCAGTCATACACAACAATCTTAAAGTAAAATTTTTTTTGAAAACAAATGTAATTGCTACTTGTTTTAGCGCTGTATTTTTTTAATTGGAGTTTCTGCTGAAATGGATTGAGAATCATAATATCTTATTCTGACAATAAGTTTTCTTTTCATTTAAGCCATACAGAACAAGCATTAATTCTGTAGCACAAAAGGCACTTACAAGCTTCACCCTTCATTTCCTCCCCCCTCCCCCCAAAAAAAAACACTTTTCCGCACAATATTGCAATCAGAAATAGAAGAAAGAGCAAATATTTCAGGTGAGGGAAAAACTCCTGGAAATTTGGGCAGAAAATTGAGTGTTTAGAAATTTTGAAGGATGAAAGCATGATTTCTATTCCACTATCAGAGATTTAATTTTTTTTCTTAACTTTTTGCCTCAAAGTTAATTGACTTAAATCTTGACCTCACAATCAAACAAAAACTTTTGTGGACTGACTTTACATTTATAAACTCTCACTTTTTGGCACTGAAAGAAGGGGCTCCTTAAAAGTCCAAAAAAAGCATGATTCTGCATTTTTTTTTTTTAATATTTATGCACTTTTACATTATTGTTTATTGAACATTTACAACTTGTTGCTTCTAGTGTTGGATCAAGAAGGGAAACAAGCTGAGGGCCACACCCAAAAAGACAAATTCACTCTATTTCTGTGTTTTCTTCATTGAATCTTGACCTAAAATTTTAAGGCAGCTGAGAAAGGGCGGCAGTTTAAGGTTTTGCCCAGGTTTGGAAAAATTGAAGATCTGGCTCTGGTTGCTTCCGATTTAAATTGATAGTTAAGTCTGTAAACGTATTACACTTAATCATACACTTACATAAAATGTTGTTGCCTCTTAATATTCCCCTTACACCTACCCAGTTTAAAGCAAACGTTTTTCTTCCAAGTCTTGTCACTGCAACAAAATTAGATTTGTTTCCTTTGGTTACAAATTCTGAATTGACCTGATACAAAGCTGATAGTTCTATAAGTTTTAAGAACATTTCCAAGCTCAATAGCAAAAAGTTCTCTCTGCTTTCTTAGTCCCAGTTGATAATATTATCTACTTAACTTTATTAATTTGTGTTTTTCTTTTTGCAAAAGACTTTACAAAAATAAAATCAACTTACTGTTTTATTCTTTGACACAATATTTGTAAATAACGTTCTGTCTATTACTGCATCATTTCGCTTTTGAGATAGAGTCAAACCAAATAAAGTTCTTGCCTCCATGTCATGAGGTTTGAATGATGGATCCATCTTGAATAAATAAGTAAACAAATAAAGAAGGTTAATTTAAATATAAATGAAATGCTATGAATTGTTTTTCAGTTGAAAAATACATCAACAAACAAAAGCTGGTGCACTAAAACTACCTGTAATATACAATATCCACCACTTTTTTTCTTTTTCAATATTTCTAATGCATCAGCATCATATCCAGGAGCGATAATTCCATCTGAAACCTAACAAAACAAAAGCCATTACAACTTAATCTTAACATCTTAGTAGAGCAGATTTGATTGTGCTGCTGTAAATGCAGCTCTAAGTCTTGGTTAGAACCATTTAAACGATTTTATTTACAATGAACAAGATGCAAAAACTAGCAATAATCGTGAGTGATTGTCCTCAAAATGAATGCTAACTATTTGAAGAATATTAACATTAAAATATTTGCTGAAAGTTTTGACTGCTTTCAAGTTTTTTTATAATTACAGTTATTACACAATAACAAAGCAAACATACTAGTTCTTACAGAATAGAATCAAATAAACATGTTTGTCACAAAGAAAATTAAAAAAAAAAGTTATTGTTTTATACACTTTAAACTTTAAAAAGGAGCAAAAGGATATTTTAAAGTAACAGAATAATTTGAAGTCTTATTCAGACGTGGATCCGGACAGGGGGGGAGGGGGAGCGGTTCATTGCCCTCTTTAGTGATCAAAGATAGCTTACAGCTGCATTTTGAGAGAAAATTTCACCCTAGACTTATTTTAACCCAAAAATAATCAGGGTTGCCACTCAATTTCGAAAAAAAAAAAATTATCTGTGTTTTCCTTGTATGAAAATGATACATTACAAACGAGCGAACACTAATGTTTGAAAAAGAAAATTAATATCTTGATAATTTCACCACAGGAAAAAAAATTGAAACAATAAATTTAACAAATAAATTAGGGGAAACAAATAAGAATTTGTAATAACTGAAATAATAGCATGGTGATTGAATATATTTAACTTTTTATGTAAGGTAAAAACAAAATAGCCTTCTCTTAACCTTAATTAATTGGATCTAAAAGTGTAAAAGCTAAGCAGAACAATGAATACTGATGACTAATTTCATACTCTTAAACGAAATTATTAATAAATTCAAGATACATGTTAAATAAATTAATAAAAAAATTATTTTTATGATCAACATTTCAATATTTATTTTTTTAAAAAAAAAGAAGCAAAATTACTATTTCTTATTTTACTTTATTTCTGAACTTCATTAATATTACCAATACTATTATTACTATTTATGTTTTAGTAGTTTATATATTTGGACATTGATTTTTGCGACTTGAAATTAAAAAAAAAAATTCCCCTGTATTTTCCAGGTTTTTGAGAAAAATTCAAAATTTTTTGGATTTTCCCTGTTTTTTTTTTGTTGATTTTTGAATTCCCTGTGTTTTCCCTGATTCTTCAGGTTTCCCAGTCGCGTGGCAACCCTGATGACTTGCAACTCCCCCTTCCTAGAAATGATACCTTTCAAAATCAGAAAATGGATTTGCTCTGCACTTGATTATATTTCATAGTGAAAAAAATGCATTATTAGAATAAAATCTGGAAACAGAGGAAAGAAAGTGCCTGTGCTATGGAAGCAACAAAGAAAATAGAAGATATATTAAATATAAAATATGTGTGTCAAATAGCACAGATAATTTGTTTATTAGAGCCAGCAGAACATAAGATGATGCACAAATCTGAGTTTTGCAGAACATAATGTTACCTAATTAGTGTTTTAGATTATTATCATTTGAATCGCTCTGTTGCATCAATAAGAAAATAAATCCCTCAAAAGTTTTAAAATAAAGTGTGCAGTAGCATGAATAAAAATTAAATTATGTACCAGCTGCTTTAGTCTTAAATATTGTAGAGTTCTAATAGAATGTAGGCAAGTGTGGCAGTTGACACTTTCCAACAATATTTGTACTTCTTTAACCTCAAGTTTAGGGGTTTTTTTTTCTTTTTTTTTATCTGAAAAAAATATTTCTAACTGGATAATGCTGAATCTTGGATCAAAGAAATAATAAAATTGATACATTTACTCTAACAGCAACACAGGTAGCATAAATCATGTTTTGCTCTCGTCTTTAGAATAATCAATTTTAAAAAGTAATTTGCTTTACATCAGAAATTTAGTTATGAAAATTATATCTGTAAATATGAATAAACGGGGCGGTAATTTACTGAATATGAATAAACGCCAAGTGAAAAAAAAATGAACACATTTCAAATAAAACTATGACATTAAATTTTAAAGAGCAAATTGCAACTCTTAGAATGTAATATAAAAACATATTAACAAACCTCTCTAGATATGATTTTTGCAGTAATTAAATCACAAGTGTCAGAAAGTGCAACCAGATCTCCAAATGATGACATTCTGTCAGCACCTACACACAAAATGTTATACATTTAACACTAATTGAATTTCTTAAACGTAAACACACATAGTAAAACAAAGTAGAAAACATTTTTATCATTCATACCACAGAAAAATAAATAAATTTATTTAATTAGCATTGAGCTTATGGGAGCCCAATCTTTGTTTTCAACTTCATATGAATTTTAAGATATTAGATTGAAATAGGAATAATGCTATGTGTAAAAAAATTCTGAAGGCTACAGAATTCCAGCACTTTTGTTAAAAAAACTAAGCCCTTAAAAATCAAATAAAAGAAAATTTGAATCTGTTTTAAGGTCAGTTTGATCGATTTAGACACACTACAGTGTGTCAGTCAAGATTGGAAAACAGGAAATAAACGGGAAATGAATCTGTCAGTGTGCTTTTTATAAAACCATTTCAAGCTACTTTCTACCCCCTTATTTCTCAAAAAAGATTAGATCTACATGATCGACATTTTGTTCATTTAGTAGAGCTCAATAGAATACCTAAAATCCTAAATTCAATGCATATCCCTCAGTAGTTAAAGAATTATTAAGACCTGAAAAGAGTCATCTTTTTTCACTGACACTCACTCACTCATCAAAATCTTTATGCACTTTCAAATGACTCATATACTTGAAATTAATAATATAAAAAAAATACTTGAAAAAAAAGTTAACTGACTACAAGACTCGCTTACAAATAACTTACTACACAAACAAAATTCGTGACACTTCTAAAATTTTACTGATATCCATAGAAATAAAACAAATATGTATGTATGTATGTGTGTTTATATGTTCCCTATACAAATCCACAGTTTACGTCGGATCTCGATCAAATTTGGCAGGAAGGTACTTGGGCACCCGAGAAGGAATGTAGAGGGGGGGGGGAGCTGCGAACGCCAAGAAAGAACCAAACCGTTCGAATTTTAATTTTAGGACCCGAAAATGGCATTAAATGGCTCTTTCTACCCAAAATAATTATCCAATTTCTTTGATTCAGGTCCCATTCGAAAGCCGCTGAAAAATACCCATACAGTTCCTTCAAATGTCAAAAAAAAAAAAAAAAAGGCTGCAAAATCACCAGAAAAAAAAAATTAAAATGCACTGCTAAACCTAATAGAACAATCTCATTTTAAGTTCAGAAGATTGCCATTTTTTTTCTTGGTTGTGACTAAATAAAATTTTGTTTTTGCTTTGGAGGTAAAATTTTCCCCTTTTGATTATTATTTGGCGATTTATCTTTTTAGGATTTTAATCGTGTTTATGGAGGGTTGCCTTCAATTCATAAGGGAATTTTCGATTTGTCGTTTTCTTTCTTTAAGTACGATTATTTTAAGGGGAAATTGAATAGTATTTTTTTTCTCTGTAATTGAAAATTGATTGTTGAACATGAGTCACTTGACCTAATTTTTATTTTCAAGGTAGACCCTGCGAAGCCGGGCAACACAGCTAGTAATTAAATAAAAACAACATACAAAATATTTACCTCGTGCTCTAGCATAAGCGGTAGCCATTGGGGTCAAATCTTTAAATATATCATCAACCATGCATACTTTTGCATCTTCATGAGATAATGGAACAGCAACTGCAGCGCCAGCAGGACTAACATGTTTAAAAGAGGCTGCAGCAGGAAGATTTAAGCTTTGCTTGAGTTCGGAAACAAGCTGCCACGCATTCAATGCATCACAGAGGTTGATGAAGCCAGGGGATCCATTCAGTACCTTAAATGGAAGTTCCTTCTCTGTGGTAAAAATCTGAGCAGGCTTTTGATGAGGATTCATGCCATACCTCAAAGGAAGTTGGGACACTCCTCTGCTGAATTCTCGTCGAAAATAGTCCGATATTGCAGCATCATATTCAGCTGTATGGTTAAATGCCTAGGATCATAGGAAGATGAATTTCAATAACATTAAAAGCAAATATTGTTTAACTACAAACTAATAAAACAAAAAGGTTAAAAATCCCTAAAAGCAAAATTTTATAAGAGACAATACTAATCTCTTAAGCATTAAATTAATTCAATTTCGGGTTAATCAAGTTTTTGATAACTGGGTGTGTCTTAATTCCAGTGCCTTCAAATTATTGAAGTTGAAGTACTATTTTTATATGCCAATGAAGTACTTTTTTAATGTACTAAAAATATAGCGAAACTTCTCTAAAACCATCATCTCTGGTTCTGGCAAAAATAGGTGCTAATAATAAACGCTTTGAAATACTCAATATCATTAAATATGTGTTGCATTGTCCCAAAAACAAAGAATTTAATACATGTTTATAAAATTTTAATAAAATTAATTCTGCTTAAAAAATATATTAGAAGTTTGCTTTGAATTTCGTGGCTTTCTAAGCTATTTTTTCCTTCTTTAAACTAATGGGAAATGATTACCAGCATACAGTTTCTTTGCCAAATTCAGAAGTATAGTAAAAAAAAAAGCTAACTATAAAAAAAATCTAGAACAGGGAAGGACTTTTATGAAAATTGGGATTAGGAAGTGCTATATTCATGTCACTTGGTCACTGTCTTATGAAGAGTCGACTTTTTTCAAGAAGAAATCAACCTGAATTGCACATTCTCGCAAATATCTGTGAGGAAGTTCATGGAAAGAAGCTAATATGATGCCGAAAGGGATATTCAGCTTAATAACAAAAATTAGCATTGCATTATTTTTCTGATAGTTCTAACTAGTTCAATCCTAAAGTGACAGAAGTAAAGAATTTTTACATGAAGAAAGTGTGGATATTTAGAGAGTAAGCCTATTTAGAGCGTTCCATGTTAATGGAAAGCAAACTATCTTTAAACTATCGTAGGGTCTTTTTCACAAAATTTCGGTCACTTGAAGAGGTGTTCATTTAATAGAGGTAGTCTGTCAAGAGAGCGAGGAAACTATATTGTGTACCTTAAACAATGTTAAAAAGTGATTTTAAAAATGAAAGCACATTGCCCCAGGTTGGGAAAAAAAGAGCAGGAGCATTTTTCTGCACAAACAGCAGTTTTAGAACTTGAAGTTATGTTAAATAAATTCATCAAAAGTTGAATACATAAACCAATGAGAAACATTTTAGCAAATATAGCTGAAAATATTAGTTTTATCAGTTATGAATAAATTTTACCTTTAGAGCAAGCTGTCTTCTAAGCTCTAAATTGCTATCTCCTAATAAAGAACTGAATGAGTTGTCACCACTTTTATCTATAGCATCAGTTACCCTATAAATAATTGTTTCATGAGAAATAGGTTTAAAAATTGTTTAAATGTAAACACATACCAAAAAAAAAAAAAAAACTTACAATGAATAATCAGATGGATCACAGATAATCAAAACACGGTCATGATTTTTTGCAGCAGCACGCAATAATGTTACACCTCCTGAAAGGTAGCATATAAAATTTAAGTTATGGTACAAATTCAATTAATGTGTAAAAAGCAAATAAATAAATAAATTCCAATACCTATGTCTATATTTTCCACAGCATCAGCAACAGTAACATCCGGTTTCGAAACTGTACGTACAAATGGGTATAGATTACAGACCACCACACTAAAATTTAAATAAAATCAATTATAACCAAACAATTCAAATGAAACAAATACTCAATTGGAAAAATATTTTAGTTCCCAGATTTAATTTTTTTAAATTATTTTGCATGCATTCTACAAATTGAATGTTATACACAAAGCAAAATATTGGAATAGGGTGATATTTAAATGAAAGCAAGAAAATTCTACATAATACATGTTGAGACAAAAGAAATTTTTTCATAAAATACGTTAAAAATGATTTTCAAAGCTTCAAAATTTAATAAGCTGATATTTACATTTCCAAAATTGAAAATTTTCATGCATTATTACCTGACAAAATCATAGCCTTGCTTAACCATATCTGCTTTGTCTTTCTCAGATTTTGTTGACAAAATTCCTAAAATATTGCATCAGAATTAAATAACTTTTACTATACAGGTCTACATTTCTTTTTTCAAACAGTAAAAGACGTAAAAAAAAGTAAGTAAAATATGATAAATTAAACGTGTTAGTAACATTTTCACTTAAAATGAAATATTTACTTTTTTTCTAATCAACAAAACCAATGTTTTTGTTTTTAAAATAAGATTTTAAAACATTTTCAAAGGATTGAATAACATGACAGCACAGCAAAGGATGAGTGTTTGATATAAAGTTTGATTCTGTTTCTTATGTTTTCCTTTTATAAAAGATTGTAATTTCTTTCCAAATATGATTGCTAGATTAAAATTTTATCATTATGCAAGAATAATAAAAGTTGCATAATAGTTACAATTAAATCTGCTTGCATAAATCTCATAATTTATTTAAATTTTTCTCCCTTCCTTTAATTGCATTCAATTTCAATATTCCTTACTTTTTTATGCTCAGGCTATGGTATAGAAAGCTATACTAAAATCAAAAAAACATAAAATTATCAAATTTGAGATTCATTAAAATTACAAACACATCAACTGTTTGGGGAAAAATAGGTACAAAATAAATTTATGTGTTTAAGGTAGGGCAGTAATATTCAACATGCATCTTGCATAAAGCTGTAAGTACTTACTGTATTATTAATCCATTCCATCGAGTATTTCAGCATAAGATAAGAACAAAAGTTTATTTAGTAGTTTTTGACATTGTTTAGCCGAGTTGTAAAAATTTTAAATATAATACATTCATTCAAATAAATAAATAAATACAAATTTCAAGTTTCTTGTAAATGAGGAGGAATGATAAATCAAATTTCAAAAAAAAAAAAAAAGATAGATTTTAACATACATACAAATGAATGCTTATATAAAGGTTACCAAATTGGAGTAGAAGAAAAGATTAAGCGACTTAAAAAACCAAAAGTGGGCTTAAGGAGCAAAATTTTTTGTATCAGTTAAAGAGACTCAAAAGTGAATTTCTCGATGTCACTTCGTTTTTTACATTTAAATTTTCAACTGATCCTGAACTAATTGAATTTATAATTTGTGCAATAATCATAAGAAGAATAAATATATAGAATAGTTCCTCATTTTGCAAGTTTTTATTTTACACAGGTTTCATTATACACAATTTAAGATTTGACATCTTGACTTCCTTTTACATCGATGAGTTTCAATTTCATGCGAATGTGGCATTGCTAACAGAGAATTATTTTCCCTTCTTTGAAATTCCTCAGATTGCAGAGAACATGCAAAGAAAGAACTGCATTTTTGAGGGCTAATAGGGAGGTTGGGACACTGGAGACACATTTTGCAATAGGTTCCATAGCTCATTCTCAGAAGTAAAGATACTTAGCTCACAAAATGCACAGCTCACTGGAAGAAGGGCTTCTAGAAATGGGAAAAGGATGGCAAAAGCAATGAGGATACTGACTTTGATACACACAACCAAAAACTTCACCATGAATTTAGACCCATTCCTTGACAATGGTAAATGATCTTTCTAATTTATTAGTGGAGGAAGATTCCTTTGTGGAAGTGACCAGAGTGATCATGGATGTTTTAATGCTCAATAAAGAACTAGAGAGCCATTCCATTTCAGATCAGGCAGGGTCTGTCACATGACCATCACCGATTTTTTTGAAAAAATTACAGTAGTTACAACTAAGGGACATATAAAATATCCCAAAAGGATTTTGCAAGAAATTTTTTTTTCTTCAGTTATAGCCTATTAAAATTCTGCACAAAATCCGCCATTTTGGAAAAAAACGTCAAAACACTCCATTTCAAATGGACATTATTTCAAAAGTATTTAACCTATTTGAATGATTCTTTTTTCTAAAAATAAATGAGGACCCATATATCCTCCAGACATCGTTTTTAAAAGTTTAGTTAGGTTTTTTGATAAAGAAAAAAAATCATTTTTGTCGCGAAAAATTTGCATTTTTACCGATTTTATGATTTTTTTTCTCCATGAAAAAAAAGTTTTTTTACTAAACGGAGATGGCAGTCTAAAGCCCTTATATGATAGTTTCATAACATATTTTATTATAATCCTTGGATGCATACAGCCTCGGAAATAAAATTTGAAATTTTAAAAATTTTCAAAAATTAGTGATTTTTGAAGTGATTTAACTCAAAAAACCCATTTTTTAAAAATCTAAAAATTGGCTCATTTGAACCCCATATAATGCTTAACAAGTGGGTAGACAACAGACTTAGATAAAATGAAAAGCTTTCTGCGAACACAAATAATAACTGGAAAATTTTCTGCAAATAATTATTTTGCCTCACTCACCCTTGAATAAAAAATTAAATTTATATTCAAATATGAAAGAGACAAAAAAAAAGTGCTTTAAATCATTACATCATTTAATTTTTTTTTACAATAACATATAGTTTGCTTATTTTTCACCAACTGAACCAAACTGCCAAAACCATTATTTTTTTTACACATGTGCTTTAAAAGGCTTTAAGGCTGTTCCGGTAGAAAAACATGCTAAACTTGACTCTTTGGGAACAGCGACAAAAAAAATCTAATCGCCGGATTGCAATGAAACTTTTTACTATATCAGATGAATGTGTAAAAAAATACGTGCATGAAGTAAATTGCTGCTGAGTTACCTACATTTATCACAAAATGATATTAAAAAGTACTTTTTGTCAAATATGAAATATTTCTCTTAAACACATTCATGAAAAATCATCTAAACACAGAGATTCGAGATTTTTTTCTCTGAACCATAGAAACAATGTAGACGCATTGCAATTGAAATATTTTGTAAATATCATTAAAAAATTTTTCAATGCTCACGTGTTCTGAAACTTACTCGATTCTGTCCACTAATCTTATAGTTGCCTAAAGTGCCAATAGATGGCGTCAAAAACTCGAATAAGTAAGGATACGTGAAATTAAGGTCTATTTTATTAATAGCTCGGCTTTTTTCTCATTTTTATGCTAATAAATGATTCCATATGGACCATAAACTTTCTGTAACAAGTTTCATTCCTTCATATTCTTCATAAATCAGTCTAGATTTTTTTTTCTCTAAAACCAATTGTTCGTGATCGCGTGGAGATCCCGCCGGACAAATATCGCCATCAGTCAGTTTTGCAGATGAACTAGATTTTTGCGAAAAAGTGAGGCTTTCCATGCGTGTGCCCGAAGTGATGGCCAGTGGTATCGGATGTCAGTGCTTGTAGCTTGGGCTCGAGGCGGCAGTGATTGTAGTCAAGGAAAGAGAAAGGGGGGGAGGGAGGACGTCCCCAGTGTGTATTTTCCGTGTTATTAGAAACAGGTGGGTGAACTAGAATTGGAGGGTTGGCCTACGAGGTGCTCGCCACACAATCTTTCCTAATCCGCAATGAATATCTTTCTAAATTGACGCAACAGAGATCATTAAAATTTCGTGATATTTTATTTCAACAACGATTTTAACTATTTTTCAAGAAGTAATTAATATTTTCTAATGTTAACGAAGGACAAAGATGATCTGAAAATAGTTCTTATTTAATTAAAAAAACCTTGCTCAATCCATTTGCGCAGGTGTGACATCTTTGTGCATATATTTGCCCTTTATAACAAAGAGCAAAGTATTATGTATGATAATATATGAACTTTCAAAAAAAAAAAAAAAATTGAACTTGAAAAGTAAAGATTTTTACATATTGTGTGCGTACGCGTAATAGGCTCAAATCATTACCTTGTAGACACGAAACTTTTTTAGAAAGTAGGTACTTCGTATATTATGTAACGTTTAATGGTTTTTATATTTGAATGTATCAAAATTTTAAGACAAAGCTTAAAATTCTGGGAATAAATTGCAAATACAAGCATAAAAATGTCAAATTTGTGCAAATGGATTAAGTAAATCTTCATCTCAATTTTATACTTTAAAGTTTTAGACTTGGAAAAGTAACAGATTAAGTAAACATGATATTGATAAGCGTTTATTTAAATTGCACAGGAAGTATTATAGTGTGATCCGCGAGTTACTGACCATCAGCCAGTAAGTTGAACTAAGTTGTAACAAAGGTTTTGATTTGACCATTATGAAGGTTACGTACGATATACTTACAGAGACATCTAGAAGTTTTCAAGGAAGTCACTTTTCTTACTGGTGCAAATTGTTATCAGATAAAATGTTGAATCAACTTTTTCTAGGTTAAATTTAATTTTACAGGTTCATTTACTGAGATATGCTGATCAATGCTTATTCTCAGTGAAGGAAAAAAAATGCATTTAATAACTATCCATTTATGCTGTTTGTTATTGAAGGTTGGTCGATTACATGCATTGATCTAAAATGCCTTCAACGCCAGTAATTAACAAACACGATCTACTTGTAGTAATGACATAGTTAAATGCTAGTTTTAAAGCTTTTTTCTTTATACCAAAGTAATTACAAACATTTTTATGCTAAAGATATGAATGTGTATAGTACAACTTTTATTGAGAAAAAAAATATTTTAACCATTAATTGACTAGCTTGGTTAATTACTAATGCTCCAGATCAGCGGTTCCCAACCAGAATGTTGTGACTTCCAAGGGAGTCGCGAAGAATTTCTTATAAGAGAACACATTCAAAAACATATCATTAAACAGTTTAAAAACTAAAATATGTAGAGGAAAAAAATCATTTTAGAGAAGCATCAATACTTGAGCGTAGTGGCGAATTTAAAGAGCCTGATGATCCCTCAGCATTATTACATTTTGGTTTACGGACTTGCATCCCTACAAATTGCCGCGAAAGAGTCGAAAAAAACCTCACTATAACATTATCTAAAATTGTCTGAAAGTTCGTTTTTGGAACTTCAATATCGAATTTTTTTGTGAGACAGTCTCTTAACCCCAACCCTCATCCTGAAAGATGTCATGTAATTGCGTTTTCAGGACTTAATTTTGGAAATATTTCGAGAAGTTCCTAGAACCCTATCCCATTCCCTAAAAATAGCAAAGAAATGAATTTTTAAGCTTTCAATTTCGGAAATATTTCACAGGAGTGCCTTCTATTCCTTTTGCATAATTAAAGACCGTACAAACATTCCTTTTCAGGATTTAAATTTAAAAAAAATTCCGGGTGAGGGTCTCCGATCGTTTCGCCTTGCCATCAAAGATAATCTACTATTCTATTTCTGAAACTTAAATTTCCAAAGTTTCCTTCATATTACCCCCAATCATTTCTCCCCCCCCCCCCAATCACTAAAACTTGATTAAAATACGTTTTGGTAACTTCAATTCCGGAAAAATTCCGGGGGAGAGGCTACCTATCCAAACATTTGCCTAATATTTAAAGGAACAAACAAAAAATACGAACAAAAAGACTACTTTTTTTAAAAATATTTCTAAAATCCAGGGGGTTCCAATGGCCCCTCCTCACCCTGATTTCTCAAATGACGGACCTGAAATAAACTTTGAAACGAAATCCGGGAAGGATAGATCGTTTTATTGATTTTTAAAATATTTTTGGGGGAATACCCCATTGGATCTCTCTTTTTGCTACATATTTTCCTGGTTTTCACCTCTCTAGCCCTTCCGAAGAATGCTCGTAGTCATAGTATATATTCCATTCTCCTCCAAATAAAAATGATGACAATCAAATGACTACTCATCATCGAAGGGGGGGGGGGAGTTCACTAATCTTGCTAAAACAAAAGGAAAAAAAATCAGTATTTAGTTAAAATTTCATCACGTTTGGGAAGCAGAGAAGTGCTTGAACTAAATCCAATAAGTAACTTTTCTAACTTGGTTGTCCGTTTTCTGCTCAAGTCATTGTGGCAAAACAAGACGCATGTTTTATTCTGATCAACGTTTTGAATACAACCAACTTTAAACTATAATACTCAAAAATATACTGTCGTGAAATGTATGATAAATTTACATTTTCCCCAATCAAAATTGAACATTTATAACTCTCATATACAGTCGGCTTCCGCTCCAAAGCGATTCAACTTACGCCAAATGCCTATAACGCGAGTTTTTCTCGAGTAACGAATGTTAGAGCTAACGCAAATTTCTCACCCACAACACGAAAACTTTTGGGAAGGAATCGTGGCGCAAAATGACGGCTTCGCTATTTACTACTAAATATTAGTTTCGTGAATATACTTTCATCCTTTTAGCATCACTAACTGCTCTAGTTCCCACCCAGCGCTAGTCAAAACATCGCTTTGTTAGTGTGTATAAATAACAACTCCACAATTTTCTTTTAATATTTTAAATTCTAAATATGAAAGGTGATGAAATATTCTGCACCAAAGCACGCTGTTTCATGCTATGTTTGTGAAGATAGAAAGAGAAAGTGAAAATTTGTGACAAGATAAGGAATTCTTGAACGCTTGAAACTCTAAAAAATGGTTCGAAGGCAGTGGCGGATTTACCAGGGGGGGTGGTGGAGACGACCGCCCCCTCCGTAACTGTCATTTTCGAAAACCAATAATATAGAATTAAAGGAATTACTAGCTTTTGCTATTAATTTCAATCAAGTACATTCCACAAATTTGCTTTAAATTAAGTTGAGACAGTGTAGTCGAAGATGGACAGCATTACCCACTTTTTAATTTGAAACCGAAGCTCGCCCCTCCCCTCTTTTTTGAACATTAATAATTTTTATATTTCTATATGTATCTTCCAACCTTTTTCTTCCATGGACTACACTATACTGGTGTGATGATACATTTTGCTATGATTTAGAACAGTGGTTTCTAAACCTGGGGGTGATAGCCACCAAAAGGGAGATTTAACTCTTGAGGGGAGCGATAAGTTTGTGAGGGGCGATAGGGGGTGATTAAAATTTAAAATACAGGCTAAAAGTGGGCAATTGATTCCCTCCCCCCTACATAGTGGGTTGAGGGGAGAAATATGGCTTCCACGTTTTTCAACCGCCACCCCCTTGAAAAGAATGTAAATCCGCCACTGATCGAAGATAGCACAGCAATACTGTATAGTACTATTACAGTGTAGTGCTTTATTATTACTGCATACTCTATATGTACCGTACTGTTTTTTTTTTTTTTTTTTTCATGTCTCTCTCTCCCATTGATAATTGATATTGTGCATCGTTTGAATACTGCTGTTTTTTTTAAAATACGGTAAAAATTCAGCTGTTTATGCAAGAAACGGTAATATATTGTTAAGAAATGGTCTGGAACAGTTTAAAGGGTGTTTAAAAATGTCTTAAATAATTGGATAAGTTAATACAAAATTCGTATATTGTACACGTACATTTGTATATAACACACACACAAAATCAACTCCTTCAAAGTTTCAGTAACGATACTAAAGTTAGTTGAAATCTATGATCTAATAAATTTTAATTTTAAAAGCACCAGCTTTGATACGGTGCTCCAAAACTTGAATTTGTTTATATATATATATATGTTTTTGTTTTTTTTAATTATAAAATGAGAAAAAGCTTACTGATGATCAATTGGGTGACGGAGAATTAAAACCAGCAACAATAGCGATAATAATAATGAACAGAAATTTAAAATTAACTTTAAATTTCTTTCTATTAGAATTATGTTGTCTGAAAATTAATTTTTTTTCTCTCTTTTTTCTTCAAGTCCTTATTCTATTATACCCTTCTCAAATAGTTTCAATTATGCGTGCTCAGTCATTTAAAACGAGGGGCATCATGACCGGATAATTGGACAGTTCGGGCAATTAGAGTTTGGATAACTGGAATCCTACTTTGATATAACACAAATGTAATGTATCTTCAAACTCAGAAACCTGTAATTCTGTTATGGGGGAAAAATTCACTTCAGAGAACTCATAATTTAAAAATATTGATTTTATTTTTAAAAAACCATTTTTTGTGAAGTTATTTCTGAAATTAGATTTTTTTGGAGTTTTAAATAATAAAAAATGTAATAAACATCCATGGAATGACACAACCAATGATTAAAAAAATTATAATAACGAAAATTTAAAAAGAATCGCCGTTTTTGGTTCTGGACCAGAAATGGCAGCCGGGGGGGGGGGATTTTGGAATGCCTCCCCTTTGTAAAATTTTTGTTTATACAATGTCTACAAGCATGCCGAGTTTCATAATTTTATCACAATTTGCAGTTTCTTCCCCCGTAGCCCCCCGACTATTTCCAAGTTAGGCGAAAACTAAGATCGATCTCGGGGGGGGGGGGGCTGTTCCTCCCCCTCTTTGCACGACTGGGCCCTGTTAAATGCCGTAAAAAACTATGTTTTCTTCTTCAAAATTTTAAAAGATTCGTACCACCAAGTTTTCTCTGTAATTCCATGGTAATTTTTGTGGACCTTTGTCATGAACAAAAGGTAAAATTCCTCGTAAAGATTAAAAAAATGTGACCTTTCAAACACAATTTTCTTTTAAACTGTCCAAGTCTGATTTAACAAACTTTCCAGTCTTTTCTATTACTATTTAGCAATTTCTATAAATGCAGCATGAAGGAAACAAAGCTTCTAAAGATTAATATTTAAAAAAAAAAAAAATACATTAGATTGACAACTTTTATTAGTAGATTTAATAGCCAAAAAGAAGACATTTCTAAAATATGTTGCGATAAATTTACCGAAGTTTCCGCGGTTAAAAAGATGAACCCTTAGTATAACGAAATCATTTCTGATCTAAACTTCAAATCGAAGCAAAAATGCTCTCATCTCATTTCTCTGCAGCGGTTTTGTTTGCTTTTCCAATTCCTTCGCGCTGTCAATGCCTGAAGGCACTTGAGGGGTGTGTTTCGAACAATGAAAGACATTCCTCACTGACTCCTCTGAAGAACAATATCTCCTCCACACAAATTCCGGTTTGTCCCCTTTTCTGGATGTCGCGTAAATCCTGTCAGTTGTAAAACTAGTTTGCGGCTAAAACGTACAACGAGCATGATGCTTTCGTCACAACCAGGGTGCAACATTTTGCGCCATCTATTGGGTAAAGGAAGTTTTTTTCATAAAATGGGACAGTCTTAACAGAAATAAATTCTGGGATTTTCTTAAAAATTCCCTTTAAAAAAAATTTATATATATATATATATATATTTTTTTTTAAATAACGGTAGCAGTTTGAAAAAAAATTTCTGCAGAGCCAAAAATTTTCTGCGAACGCCGTTCGTCTATATTATGCAAGACTGGTAGACGCCGCATCCCGTATTTTTTCCCATAAAATGTTTTATGATTTTTTGAAAGTGACCTTATCGCCCATGGCATGCATGTAAAATAAAAATTTCTAATAATTTCAGTCACTGGAAATCTGATGAAATTAATGCCTAATAGCTACAATAATGGTGCACTTTATCAGCAACAAATAAAATTTTATTGATTTTTAATAATATAGCAGTATCAAACCGCTTCTGATGACCCAGTCAATTCGTCTTTTTGTACTTTGTTATATAAATATATTTTTCCGCTGATCAGCGCCTAATTGTTATGGGAGCTGAGCTCCCATACTTCCGTATTTGTTTCACTCACATTTTTGTATTCTTGACCGAATTCAGGCCACTTAAGCATTAAAATAAGTTCTGAAGACTATAGGGATCCTGCACTTTTTTTGTTTGAAATTGGATCTCTGACTATAATAGCTACCTTTGGTGAGATCTGTTTGGTTACCTCAATTTACAACCATTTTTAATTGATTACTTCTCTCATAAAACAGGTGGGCTTTTTAAATTCTTAAACTACAAGTGAGTTTTGCGGTTTGAATTTAGTATAAATATTCTTACGTATAAAAGTAATCATACGAGGTAGGATCCAAAAATTATGTGACAACATTCGCCAATGACAACCAAAGCACGAAATTAAAATTAATCGTTTTAAATGCATTGTATTGTTCTTCCTTTTGATGGTTTCCCCTGTCGCGTAATTGAGTTGAAGAGATAGAGAATTGAAAGAGAAAAAATATGATTCGTTGCTGCATATGAAAGTAACGGTGAATGCATAGCTTTGGAAACAAAATAAAGTAATATTTATAAAAAAAAATATAGATTTTTACTGTTACTGATAAAGTACATCATTATCGTAGCTATTAGTCATTAATATAATCACCAAAGGCTCTATCTAAAGGCGACACACAGTCTTACAAAAAGACGAATTGACTAGGTAATCAACAGCGGTTTGTTATTGATATATTATTAAAAGTTAGTAAGATTTTAGTTGTTCCTGATAAAGGGCACCTTTATTGTAGTTATTAAGCATTAATATAACCAGAATTTTAGTTACTGAAATTATTAGACATTTTTATTTTACATGTATGCCATGGGCGATAAGGTCACTTTCAAAAAATCATAAAACATTTTATGGGAAAAAATACGGGATGCGGTGTCTACCCACTTGTTAAGCATTATATGGGGTTCAAGTGAGCCAATTTTTAGATTTTTAAAAAATGGGTTTTTTGAGTAAAATCACTTCAAAAATCGCTAATTTTTGAAAATTTTTAAAATTTCAAATTTTATTTCCGAGGCTGTATGCATCCAAGGATTATAATAAAATATGTTATGAAACTATCATATAAGGGCTTTAGACTGCCATCTCCGTTTAGTAAAAAAAACTTTTTTCATGGAGAAAAAAAATCATAAAATCGGTAAAAATGCAGTTTTTTCGCGACAAAAATGATTTTTTTTCTTTATCAAAAAACCTAACTAAACTTTCAAAAACGATGTCCATAGGATATATGGTTCCTTATTTATTTTTAGAAAAAAGAATTATTCAAATAGGTTAAATACTCTTGAAATAATGTCCATTTGAAATGGAGTGTTTTGCCGTTTTTTTCCAAAATGGCGGACTTTGTGCAGAATTTTAATAGGCTGTAACTGAAGAAAAAAATTTTTTCTTGCAAAATCCTTTTGGGATATTTCATATGTCCCTTAGTTGTAACTACTGTATTTTTTTCAAAAAAATCGGTGATGGTCATATGACACTTTTCATACATGCTTGCCTGATTTGAAATGGAATGACTCTAGAGAAAAAATTAATGACTGCCAAAAGACTATCATAACCAGCTCTTTTTTATATATATATAAAAACTAAGTGTTTTCCCCCACTTTCTTTATGCTTATCATGCATATGTATCGAAAAAATTATACATTAAACTTATTTCTTTGAACATATCACTGGAATGAAATGTTATTTATCTATGGAACCCAACCTCTTTTTTAACACTATAATTTAATTTTATGAAGCATAACATTTTATCAAGTTTAAAAAAAAATTCCCATTTTCGAAATTCTTGATCCCTAGATATTTTTGGCATTTTGAAAGCATTTCTGCATAGCAAATTAATGTATGGTATTTTTGTATTGTTTATGTTTGGGATGCTTCTTTGAGACATTTCTACTTTTCATATATCAAAATTTGAATAACTTGGCGTTTTTTTGACTAAAATAGTATTGAAAATACAAAACAGCAGACTTATAGTTTTTGCTAATTTAGTATCATTTCTGTTCATAATTAACTTCCTGATATTTTTATGTTTTTGGGGATGTTTTCTGCTTTAAACATCGCAATTTGAATCGCTTTGCTCTTTTTTAGTAAAGTATGAGAAAAGTCTTTGTTCGATGAAATGTATGAATGCTATTAAATTCACTATTATTAAATTAAACCTTTTTGTGCAAAGAAGGTATTTACTAATAAGTGGGAAACTGGACTGAATGTTTTTTCCACTTTTTTTTTGTATATGATGCAATACTAATTAAAAATAAAACATGCCATACATAGAACGATTATTTTATTATATTTTATGCTATTCATTCTTTCTAAAACAAATAAAAAACTGCTCCTCCTAATACGTTTTTTACCTTCCTGACGTAAATGAAATATGATCCCTGCCAAACCAATTGACTGCGCAATTTCTGATGTAAAATATCGACTTGGAAAATATTAGGTAAGAATGGGTTTGACCCCTCCCCTCCCCCAAAGTAAGGTTATGTAGATTTTTTCAACCCCCCCCCCTCTCTCTTGGGACCCCTACGTAATTACTGAATAGCCCTTTAACACTACTCGACCGGGACGCTAAAATATTTCGTGTTAACCGATTTCGACATTTACAGGATTTTGTGCAAGCAGACAAGTTTTTTTGCTTTTGCGTCTCAGAAAGTATAGGAACCAAAGTACATTTGTACAAAAATGTACACCCAAGCATTAAAATTTATAGTTTAAGTAAGAAACAGAAGGAATTTGAAACAGACAATGGCAATTCGGACCATTTCTCTAAGACTGCATTTTCAAACATCTGATTTTTCCTTGATAGCAAGACTGGATTTTCGCTGCAGTGTTGACGGGTAAAAAAACACTTCATCGCTTTTAGACCTTAAACCTCTTCATGGGCAGAACAGGTGTCCAGAATCAGACAAAAATTTTTTTTTCCATGATGAAAATTTAAATCTTGGTTTGTCAGCCATTTGGTGAGGATTTCACTGTTCATCCAAGCTTTTTTACTGTAAGAAGCGTAGTCTACAGTTGAAGTTCGTACTTTCTTGAAGCAACGTGGTTTTTCCCTATTTTCCTACACAAGGAGAGGAATTTTCTCGCCGCCATCCATGTTGCTTGCACTCAAGTGCAGCTCTTTTGACTTTCAAAAGTAATTTCATGTAAAATTATGGGGATTGTTTTTTTCTTTTCCCTTTTTTCTTCAAGACCTTAAACTTTCCTTCGTCTTATGCGGGATTTAGTCTAAATCCTCTTTGTATTAAGCGCTTGATTTAACGCTTATTTGTAGCTTTATAGGACGGGGAATGGCATTTACTTCACATAATGCGAGTTGGTGTTATTGGGGTTTGACTGTAGTAATTTGTTAATTTAAGCATTTCAAATAACTTCTAGTATTTTTTCATTGTATACAAAAACTTTCTAGTTTCTGGAAGTGTATATCGTGAAGGTTTTATCGCTGTGGTTTTATGTTGTTTGAATGTATATTGTGTTTCGAAATGTTTTGATCATCTTTTTTTTTATCTGAACTTTTCCTGTTGGGGATAAAAAAGCATCGCTAAGAATGATGTATGACACTTATGCCGTCATACATTGTTTTCTTGGTGATGCTTTTTTGGCACTAACAGGAAAAAGTTGCCAGGGGGGGTATATGACATTAGTTGCAATAAATTATATAATACGCAAATTTGTTTTAAAAATAGTTTTTTAACATGCTTTTGCCTGTTGGGAAAAATTTAGCAATATTAAATAGATAATAAGAACTAATAATAAAATTTCTCAATATTAATAAGTTTAGTAAATAAAGATTTTAACAGGAAAATTAAAAATTTGCTTGAACAGCTATAAGCATTTAATTTTACTACATCAAACTATTAAGAATGTTAGCTAAAAATAAAATGTTTAACAGTCATTTCATAAATAAGACTTTTAAATGTTTTAAGCATCTTTCAAACATAAACATTTATTCAGAAAGTTTTGCGACACAAAAAGTACGAAACATTTTCAAATGACAGTTTATTACCTGCATGAACAGCTGGGTGTAAAGTTTTTACTCGTCCACCCAACATTTCTGGAGCTCCTGTCAATTCAGATACATCCCTAAAAAGGCAAAAAAAAAAGAAAAAGATTAAAAATTTTTAGAAATAAAGTTATAAAAATGATTACATAAAACTAGAGTTGCCATTTCATCATGCATATTAAACTCATATTTTCTTCTTGATAATGATTAGGATGGGGAGGGGTATCCAGCAACTTCTGATCACACTTTACCTGAAAACATTTTGGCTATTTTTACAGCTCATACAACTTTAAGAAAAGAAAAACAAATTATCTGGTTCCCTAGTTCACTAGTGTTTTGCTCACAATTTAGTATTAAAATAAAAATATGTCAACATCTCATTATGCTATAGTATGACTATTTAAGAAGTTAACGCTTATGCCTTCATACCGAAACAAATTGTAAGAACAATCTTTCTTTTCTTTGAAAACAGATTTTCATTTTTTGAATATAATCTTTAAATCTCTGGATATCAATCCAGGCTGCCCAGACAAATTTCAGATGTCTCACTACCCTACTCCTAATAGAAATGGTGAACAATGAAACTGAGCATACAAGATAGCTCTAACTATTTGCAAAATAAAAGGCATGTTCTTTTCAGCTAAACATTATTAGCCATTTTGCCCCACAATGCAAGTGGGAGAATATTTTCTCTTCTGTCAATTGTGAGATAAAAGAGGTTGTTAAGTGAAAAATATTAGCAATTTTAATGCTTCATAATTTTAAATGACTTAAGCCAATTTCATAATGATGCTAGCGGAACCCGCACGGCTTTGCCCGTAGTAGAAAATCAAAAGGTCATTTGGTTGGCCAGAACATTTACAAATAATGGATGATGAATTTCTCGCCAAATGGCTATGTTCATTCGCTCTTCCAATGATACGGTTCATGTTAATTTTGTAATTTACTCATCCATCTTATGATAATTTTGTTAAGGAAAATATTCTTAAAATTGAAATAGAAAGAGAGCAAAATCGAATTTTTGAAAAATCTCTTCGTAGTGCACACTTTCATGATACAAACTAACTTTGTATCAAATTTCATGAAAATTGGCCGAACGGTCTAGGCGCTATGCGCGTCACAGAGATCCGGACAGAAACCAGACAGACTTTCAGCTTTATTATTAGTAGGGATGAAAGAAGAAACCGATACAGTAAAACCTGTGAAGTTGACCACCTGTCTAAGTTGACCACTTTTTTCAGGCACAGAATTAGCCCTATATTATATAAATCAACCTCTGTAAGTTGACCACCTGCTTAAGTAGACCACTAAAGTAGTGCACCGCAAGTGGTCAACTTACACAGGTTTCACTGTACTACTATTCAGTGGCATGCCTAAAAATTAATTTTAAATGTGCATATAGTTATTAAGATGAAATTTAATTTAAACTGTTCCAACACTTTAATTTTTTATGAAGCAATAAAAATTGCAAAAATATCATTCAAAAACAATGGAGATATCTTGAGAGCAAATATTCACACTAAACTAACCAAAACCAATGAAATATAAATTAGAAAATTGATAAAAATCATTTAGTATTTAAAAAAAGAAACCTCACAAGATAAAAAATTGTTTAAATGTAAGTACAGTAGAGACTACTATGACATACCGCTTGGGACCAGAGGTAACATAGATATACATAAAACATAAGTTCTCCGTGCAGTAGATGTGAGGGAATGCAGGGAGATGCCATCCCCTCAAATATTTGATTTTTTACTATACAAATTATGCAAATATAATGTAAATTGGTTTCAAACAACGTTCTCTTTTAGTGAGTCTCTCATAACCCTTATGGTTAAAACCAAAATGAAGGAGGTCGAAGGGCCCTTCAAAAAAATTTCCAAAATGAAAGAATGCTGGAAGAGTTTTAAAGAAGCGTATGACCCCAGTCTTGGCTCTCGGCAGCCCTGGTGATGATATGCAAACATTCTGAGCAAAAGTTTTGCTGCAGTATTATTTATGAAGAATTAAGCTCTTTTACACGATTGAGAGAGAAAATAAAGTGAAACACAACTAGTGATGTAAAATACCCGGGTATTTATTTTTAGGGGTAAATACCCAGGGTATATACCTGGGTAAATACCCAAAATGGGTATTTACCCGGGTATTTATTTCAAAAATTTATATTCAACTAAAATACTTTTCTGTATGTATTCTACTATGTATATATACAGAGTGTTTTGTTTTAACCTTCAAGACCTCTATTTTTGCAACGGTTAGTCCTAGATGCATACTTACAATTGCAAAAATGTTCAAAATCAGATGCAGACTTAAGATATTGAAAATTTGAAGTAAAAATAAAAATGAGTAAAAAAATACAAATTTTAACTTTTTACACGGGCCCCAGATCCTTTGACTTATTGATATTTAGGGAAATAATCTCCACTGAAAAACAATTACAAAAAAAGTTTGACATTAGTACGAACAATATTCACTGAGATATGAAACGCAGCGTTTTGTAACTTACACCATTTTACACTCACCGTCAGTAACATCTTTTGGGGGAAAATATAGCAGTTAATGAGTGTTTATATAAAATTATATGTGTGCAGAGTGATTTTTCAAATTGTTCAAGGTTTTGCAGCGTGTTTTGCGTATCACGGCATAACATTTGCATGAATTTTTGAGTAGAAATGAAAAATGTAATACCTTGTGTTTTTTACTTTGCCAACCTGTCATTATTCTGAAAGGGTAATAAGTTCTAATCTCATCTTCTGCATGGTCCCTTAAAACTTTCAAATGGAATATCTCCTTGAGTTTTCATTGCACAAATGTCAAGTTTTTTTGTGTCAGTAAGTTTTAAATTCAGATCATTTCTCTAAATATAAGTTAGGGGACCTAGAGCCGTATAAAAAGTTAAATTTTGTAGTTTTTGACTCATTTTTATTTTTGCTTCAAACTTCCAATATCTTTACTCTGCATCTGAATATTTTTGCAATTGGAAGTAAGCATCTAGGACTAACGGTTGTAAAAATAAAGGTCTTGCAGGTTAAAACGAAACACCTTGTATAACCAACTATATATACGAAACAATAAATTTTTCCCTAAAATTTGTATTTTGATCACATATTTAAAGAATTATTGTGTGAAACAACTCAGCAATCTAATATGATATTCACATTAAATGTGTTGGATATGCCTAATCAATGTTGATAGATTTCACATATAAAAAGCAATTCTACAAAAAGTAAAAAGCTTAACTGGTTACAAAAAAAAAAAAAAAAAAACATCTTCTTCAATTATGGCATTGAAAAGAAAGATTCTTTGGTTTGTGATATGTTTCTTTCATAATTTCATTAAGTCTTTCGATAAAAAATATTATAAACTGTGTATGTATCAGTTTTACCAATTATTTCATATTTAGATTTAAAAAAAAAAATTCTGATTCACTTTTAGCATTTTTTTGTAAAATACCCAGTTTTTGGGTATTTACCCAGGCCTTGGGTAAATACCCGGGTAAATACCCAAAAAATATTTACCTACCCACTGGGTATTTACCCGATCCACATCACTAAACACAACCACAAAAATAGAAAGAAAATCATACCTTATTTGTAAACCAGCATCTCGCAAGGCCTTTGCAGTTCCACCAGAAGCAACCAATTTTAAACCAACAGAGGACAATTTTGTTGCAAAGCTTACTAAGCCTGTTTTATCCGACACACTCAAAATAGCTGAAAAAAATAGAAACAATTTAAGAATTAAGAGTCTTAGACAATAATATTTTTCTAAAAAATATCTTTTTACTTAAAGATTATTATATCCTTAAGTGTGTTTCCCGCCAGCATTTTTAGAAGGCAGGGCCCGATTTTACGCTTTTTTTTTAGCAGAGGCAAATCTTAAAACCGCCACCCCCATCCAACTTTTTTCAAAATTTTATATTGGGTTTCATTGGAAAAAAAAAAAGGTTGAATTTGCTGCCTTTGAGAAGTTGCCATCCGGGGCAAGGACCCCGGCTTGCCACCCCTTGATCCTGCACAAAGACTCGTACCCTCGCCCTTACGTTCAATGCACCCTGCACTCTTTTTTTTTTCTCAATGCGCCCCCATTTAGTCTAGGGCAGGGCTTCCCAAACTTTATAACAAGCGGACCCCTTTAGTAGACCAATTTTTAGGGCAGATCCCAATTTAAAAAAGTTCTTGAGGGGCTGATTTTAAATGTCATTTTTTCAAACAATTTTTGACCTCCTCACCTTTTTGTCAAAAAGTGTCACGCTTCATTTTACGCCCCCCCCCCCTTGCATGCTACATATCATGTTCTTTTTCATGAGCATATTGTTTTAAAAAGATATCTGATATATCTCTCCTCGTTGTCACCTCCTTTCTCTTGTCACTAACCAAAACAATTTCCAAAACCCCTCGCCCCCCTCAAAGTGGGACATCATTTTGTGGATGGCTCCTTGGTAGGTAGCTTACAAGTCTTGACTTTATTTATGAACTCTGAAGTACGAAATCAAATTGATTAGACATAAATCAATTGGTAACAAATCAATGACTATTCAAAATTGAACATTGAATTAATGGTAAGAGTGAGGTTGGTTTAGCTGGCTCAATTTCACTAGGTTTTATTTGTGACTGTGGGAGTCGAATATCCGGTTCAGAATCTCGACAGATTTGGCATATAGTTCTGCAGAGAAATCTTAGAACCATTTCTGAGTAAGTTTTGAACACTTTTTGAATGCTTTGAAACACACGTTTTGGAACAGCTTTCAAAACATTTCTGAGAACACTGATTTGCAACACTTTTTACAGCACTTATAGACGACCCCTTCAATTACATCAGTAGTTTTTGCTATTTATTTTAAAGCAATAATGTGAGGCAGATGCCAGTTGCTGTAGACAATGAACGGTCTTCAACCAACGAAGGCTATTCTTTTTGCAGGCATTCTCGACACCAACCAACAGCGATTTATTGCAACAAAATTTCTAGCAGTATATCATATTGAGATTCTAGAGGCTGGTAATTAAAGAAAGATATTGAAATTATATTTGTATGAAAGAAAGCAATGATTTCTCAAATGTTCCCAAATATGATCCCAATCTGCTCTCAAATGTTCTGAATCTTAAGTTCAACAAATATTCCGAGCAGGACACATTCGAAATATATTTGAAGCAAATGACAGAACACTTTCTTTTTAACTGAGCGAATGCGGCATACATTTTAGTGCACATTCAGACAACTGGTACACTTTTTCTGAATTAAAGTGTTCCAAACGTGTTTCCAATGTGTACTGGGAATTCGCAGAATGGCTGCTGCAGGATATTACGGCATTGCATTTTAAGATGTCATGAAGTAGTGTTCAAAAAATTCCATTGCTTCCAACTCGAAGCTCAAAATTTCGAAGGGGAAAATCCTAGTTTTCAAATTTAAAAGCATTTAAATATCATTTAACGTGTTCAAAACATTTTTCCTGGAAGTTTGTGGGCGACCCCCAAGGGGTCCACAGACCAGTTTGAGAAGCCCTGGTTTAGGGAAAACTATCCTTGCAGAAATTGGCAACTGGAAGGATAACTAAAAATAAAAAAGAAAAAATTAACCAAACACATCTTAGAGAAGATATTAGGGCAGTTCTCAAAAGGTGGGAGCAAACACAGACCTCAACTTTGAAGCTTCAACACCAAATAACTTTCGTTTTAATTAACTCTAAAATTTTTGAGGTAAATTATAATGCTGTATAGAGACAAGAACTGACATAAATTATGGAAAAAATGCTCTTTAAATGCCCTTAAAAAAATATTTTCTTTGCTAAAAGGCGCAATTTTGGACATACCAAAACGTTAACTGAGCAAATGTACCATTAAAGAAAAATTTTTTAAAATTATTTCCATACGTTTCAAAAAAAATTTAAAGGTATGAATCTTACACTGAATAATTTTTTGTTAATATTTTACACAAATAACAAAAGTAAAGACAGATTATTCACTTTGTAAACGATTTTAGAAAATAGTAAGTTTGAAATTTGATGCATGTCCAAAATTTACGATCTTTACAATGCTATTTTTTGAGAACTAAGTATATGATGTTTTCATTTTAAAGGTGTTTATCGAGCCTCGGAATCAATTTTTAATTGTTTAAAAGTGTTTTCATAAGCTTTTATGCAGTATCTTAGAAGAAAAATAATTTTTTTTAAACGTACATGTGAGATGTCCAAATGGCGTTACGATCTTGACGCCGATAATTCTGTCCATTTATTCATAATTTTTGATGATCTACTGTCTTCTAACCTCAATAAAAAACGTTATTATAATGTTATCTTCTTTAATCCATCGGTATTCTGCATAATTAATATGTTACACATTGAACAATACATAAATTACAGTAGAAACATGGCTGCTTATGATCGAACCAAAAGCCATTTTGCGCTAAAATCGCCAAGCAAACCTCCGTTGGCGACAACACAGTATACGATAAGCTAAAGGTTACCAGAGGGGAATTCCAATTTGACAAATGTAGTTTATCGTCAGCTGTACCAGTTTTGGCGACTTTATCACCTGCGCTAGCATTTTTTTTTTTTTTCCCGCTTTTATTATTTTAGAATTCTTTTTCTCTTCTTTCTTTTGGAAACATAATTTAACGATCTCCAAATAGAAATACGAATTTCTTTCTTCAATAATTTTTTTAGACATCATTTTAATTCTTATGACATTAGAAAAAATATTCATTATTAAAACTGATGTCACTTTTTACAATTGTATTATTTTTAATTTGAAGCTTTTTTTAAACTTTGCATCAATTTCTTCAAAATCATTCCAAAACTTTATTATATGTAAGGAGCAGCATGTATAGCCATTCAAGTATTTCATTAATATCCTCTTTATTATTAAATTGCAAAATTTAAAAAGTAGTAAATAAAATTTTCATTGGAAAACTTAAAAATCAGATTAACAATTGTCAAAAATGGTGAAACTTACGTTATGATGATGTCCGAAATCCGTTACCTACAGGAAAACAATGTCCAAAATCTGTTACCTACAGATTGCTGATTTAATTTGCTAATTAACAATTTTTACAAATACCTGCTGTCTTTTCATGTTCATATATTGTGTTCTAGGTATGCATACTATAGAATAAAATCAAAATTGATGTCAAATTCGAAAATTTTTGAAATTGCTCGAAGTTAACTTTTTTGTTCCCACCTTTTGAGAACTGCCCATTACAAGTTTGACAGAGGAAAACATGGCATCATAAGTTCATGGGTGCATCCCCCCCCCACCTAAGAGCAAGGGCCGCCCCAAAAAAAAAGTAAAAAATACCCTTTGAAACCCCCCCCCCCAAAAAAAAAAAAAATTCAATGGTACAGTCTGTGCCACGAGTCCCCCGCCCCAGGTGGGTACCCCTGATAAGTTAGTAGGGAGAAAATTACAAAAATTCTCAAGACAGAAAGTTTTGGAATAGAAAGTGAGTGCATCTAAAATGCATTATTTTTTTAAATATAGGTTAAAAAAAATTGAATACAGCACTTAATACTTCAAAAATAATTTATTTACTATGAAAAGAATTCAAAAACAGACAAACCAGCCAACACATATAGAAATAAATATACAAGAGATTTCCTTTTAAGTTTAAGAATAACTTAGGTGGAGGTGGGGTACGTTGGACCGTGGGGCATGTTGGACTGTTCTCAATTATTTTAATACTAACAATATTTTTTATTTTATGACCAACAAATAGCACCGAGGGTCCTACAAATCCTATAATGAAATGACATGATGCAGTTATATTGAAAAAATTTTATTCCAGAAAGTATTATTTCAGTAGTTCGGAGTAATTTTCGAGAAACTGTAACTTTATTTTTTCTAACGGTTTTCATCAAGATTGCAGGGGGAAAAATTGAACTCCTTTCTTAAAGTAAGTTCTTTTAGTTCACAATAACTGGCATTTTTTTTCAAAAAGAAAAAAATTATGACATCACTTTTTCAGACCAGGAAGGTAGGGTATGTTGGTCCACTCTTTGCAAGGCACGTTGGACCGTACCAATCTACTCCATACTTTAAAAAAAAAAAAATTCTCTTAAATCACAATAATTATAACAATATTCTAAGCGTTTGTTTATCATACATTCAGTTCATTTCATGTTACACATGCTTCGAAACAATAATAAAATCTTAGGAGGGGGGGAAAGCAAATATTTATTTTATAATTATTTAACAAAAATTATACTAAATTAATTTTACCAAAAGATACATTTCATGTCTACACTTTTTTACTGTTTGTGTTTCCAAATACACTTCTAAATTTTTGCACACAATTAATTTCTAAGAGTAAAATATTCTAGATAATAAAGTTCCTGTATTAAACATATTCTTTTTTACTCAACAAGCGTTCTACATAGAAACAAAATAAAACAATTAATTGATTTAGAAATAAAAAAGTATACTTCTACTTATGATTATCTAATTTCATTTTTTATATTTGATTTTAGGACACAAAGATATGCTAACTTAAAGCTGTCAATTTTGTTGTACTTTTTCTTTGAAATATATGGTATTAATATAACAGGATTTTTTGGAGTTGTTTCATGGAATGCAATGAAGAAAAAAAAAGAGCTCCCCCCCCCCCTAGCAAATATTGGTGTAACTTTGCATAAAAGTAACATATGACTTATCCTTCGAAAACCCAGTCCAATAAAAGTGCTAACCAAAGCTCTGGAAGTAGCATAGTCCCAGATATCATTAAACACATCTTTAGTTAACTTCAAACTGCATTAATTGTCTTGTGAATATTCAATAATTGATTTTTCTTTTGATTTAAAAAAAATAATAATGGTGAATGCTTAATGCCATTTTAAATAAAAGATGATTATCAATTAAAATCAATTTAATATGTTATATTTATCTTTAACACTCCGTCGGGCGAAACTGATCTATTAGGCACAGCTCGAATTCTTTAGTTAGCCACGCCACCTCAATAGCTTCAATCAATGTATATTCATTTTCTCAAATAAACTTATGTTACATTCGAAAATCATGGAAAACTTTTATTTCTATTCTTTGGTGTTTCTAGTTGACAATTTTTTCGTAAGAAAATGTGAACATGTGTAGAAAAGATCAGTAGATCAAAGTGTGCTTCCCAGGCTCAATGCGCCCGATCATGTTCTACAACATATTGCGCCCGACAGAGTGTTAAACTTTATATTTTGCACTCTACACAAAAGATAATAAGGTAGAAACAATGTTTGATAGCATTTATCACTAAAATAATAACAAATGTTTAAATTATGCGGTCCAACGTGATCCACCAGGCGGACCAACGTACCTCACCCATGGGGCACATTGGCACACATTACTAGGTTCCATTAAAAAATTAGTATAAAAAAAACTTATCAATTCAACGGTTCCAAAAAAATCTGAGGTGCTGAGAAGTGTTTAGTGAAACTTACTGTAGAAAATCAAACTGCTTCGTAAATTTTTTGACAAGATAAAAAATGAAAAGGAAAAAAATGGACCAACGTGCCCCACCTCCCCTTACTTCTCATCATTTGATAACGAGTAGCAATTTCTCTTATTTAAATATGATCTTAAAATAAATTAAATAAAAAACAAAATACTCTACTTCCTCTATTTACCCAACTCACTGATTAATTTTTATTTTTACAGACGGAAATCCGTCAAAAGAAGGAAAACTTTCACCCTTGGATTGTAGAAACACAACTATAACATTTTATTTAAAACAAAAATTTAAATCCCCCACCCCACCCCCCTTTTCTTTTAAACAAAAATATATGAATTTTAGAATTACCAATATGATCCGAAGAAGCCATTTCAAACTTTTCGCATTAAAAGTATAATGAGGAATAATGAATCACTTGTGCAGAATCAGAAGCTAATTCAGCCGTGCCGCTTATTAAAAGTACGATCCAAAGGAGATAGCAAGTGCTTGAAGCACGTTGTTTGACGTTCGATCGCAGAGATAAGATATGGAATCTTGTAATATGTAGATCGGAGAACAGGCTACAGTTGTCTTTCAAAAGCTCTTTTGAGATAAGATGTCATTGAATCAACCTTGAATTAAGAAAAGTATAGAATAGAATTCTTAAAAATTCTTTTTAAATAATTTTAAATAGTGAGCGCTTAGGTAAAGTTGTTTTGTTGCCAGATTACATAATTAAAGAATGTGGCGTTTACGTAATATTGTCACTGGAGTGAGAAATTAATATTCTTTGAAGAATCAGGAAAGTAGAGTCCCTATATGAAAATGTAGGGACTCTATTCGCAACTCCAACGAACTGTAGGGGGCACTGAAGTCACTGTCTAATGGCGGAATTGAAAACTAAAACAAACGCACATGGTAACGAAAAAAATGCTAAAAGTGTTGTGATTTTTGTTCGTATGTATGATTTTTTCGCTTTATTCTTTTAAAATTAATTTTCAAAGTCTTGTGGATATTCTGGCCCACGTAGAAAGAAATGAGAATTCAAGAAGCATTACTAAACGACAAAGATTAATGCAAACTACGTAGTTCGTAGTTCTAAGCAGCTATTTATGGAAATAGCTGATGTTGAATTCGATATTTATCAATTCTTGATAAAACTAAATAATAATTGTAGCCTGACAAGAACAACAATTAATGCTAGAAAATTCAATATGACATTACAAATTATTATCGAAAGAAGATGATACTTCTTTGCCTTGCTTGGCTAGCGCTTATTTTTTTTCCATTTGTAGCTGATTTATTTCTCTCGAATTCCCGAATCGGTTCATTTAAAAATTTTCTGTTTCGATTTTTCTAATTTCTGAGTTACGATTTAATTGTGTCATGTTATGCAAATCATCAACAAAATTCTCACGGATATATGGTGGTAGTTTTCTTTTCAGTTGATTGACCATTATTTCTTTTCACTTATCGAATTCTGTAATCTTACTACCATTTTATTCCACTCATGATAAAAATTAAAAATGGTTTAACTAAAAACGCGAAATCTCGCCAAGGCTACTTTGCTCGCACAATACCAAAATTATAACCCTAAACAAATTTGGCGAAACCTTTCAGCTGAGAATAAAAGGAATAAAGTAAATTCTTTCTAGGTTAAACATTTTTCATTTTGTTCTACGATAATAAATCCAAGAAAATATTTTGCATACTGTCCATTCCAACTAAATGCTGCTGTAAAATATGATTAGTTAAATTAATTTAAGATTAAAAAAAACTCATATTCTTACAAATTCATACAATAAAAAATTTTACCTGGTATAACGTTATCCAATTTTGTTAATCCAGAGTTTTCTTGTTTACGCGTCCACCATTTATTTCTTTTTTGAAAGAAATAAGGAAAACTAACATTATTTTGAGAAGCTCGAGAATACTCTTAGGGGACGAATTAATTTCTGTAGCTGAAAGCAAACTAAGACACATCGATTGCGTTAATAAATACTCAGAACAAACTGCCTGTGTTTACGTCAACAGACACACATGGAACTAAAACGTGGCAATGTTTTAGTTCCATCGGCAGTTTTGTAAATCACCGCAAGGTAGCGTATTCGAGCGCTGGAGTTCCGAATTAAGCAGTCACACTGAAATGAACGGAACACGCTCATCAAATATTTGATTTCCCCCTGATTTGAATAGACTGGTTTTGACAAGATCGTTGCTAGAAAATATCACTTAAAATTAAATGGAGGGAAAAGAAAAAAAAAGTTAAGTTTTCCATAACATTAAAAAAATATTTTAAAAAATCTTTGCTTTTGTTTTGTTTGACACAAGTATCGGATGGGGCACCCCATTCCAAAGTATTCTTATTCAAAACACTAAAGTGCAAGAAAAATGGTTCACTATTGCTGTGCAAAAAAATATGTAAAAAGATTAGCTGTAACATTTCACAAGTACGCAGTATTCTTAATATTACTTTCCTTAATTTCTTGCACTTTTTCTTTTTCGAGCCGTGTTTCGATTAAGTTTATACTATTTCAAGTTAGTATTTTTAAGTTATATCAGTGAAACACATAAGAATACGTTTTATACATTATTTTGCAAGATTCTAGAAGCACTTTTATCCTCAGAGAGGTGCAATGCATTTTGAAAAGGTTTTTAAGTGTTAACAAGTTAGTCTAAAATCTTGGCGACAATTCTTCCCACCAATTTGAAAGATCCCCTTTTTAAACTGAAAACAATCTTGATTTTTAGTTTTCTCTTTTATATACACACACTGTCTTTAAATAAAATTTGTTAAAATTTTAAAATTTCCGAGATTGTCAAATTTGATCCCTTAATTTGTGGTGACATCCAGTTAAATAATGCTTTGACGTTATTTAAGCAGTTTGAAAGACCAAAACTCGTTTTGAGAAAACAACTTATTTCTATCATTTATTTAGCGGCTCTAGTTTTTAGCGTTATAGCTTACGCAAAAATTGATTTGAAGGTGAACCAAAATGGGGAAAACTGCAGTTTAATTTTTGGAGACAGTTTCCATGTCTACTGGTGGAGAGGCGGCAATCAAAACGTTTTTTAACGTAAAAAAAAGAAAGAAAAAGAAAGGAGTTAAAATGTTCACACAGCAAAAAACTGCCTGGGTGCAAATGGTAAAGGCCACGTGTTGCGAAATAGTTTTCTTTCTACGATTTATCAATTTGAAACAGAATATATATGTTATCTATAAGAAGCGTTTCATATGGTAGCAACAGCACGACATTCCAATAATATTACTTACCATCAGGGGCAGGTGGACTGGCCCGCGGGCCGAGTGTCCTTCCACTTGTGCGCCCTCGAACGCCCTCGGTGCGCCTTCGTTTTTATTTATTTATTATTTTTTTTTTTTTATCGTTTGTATCGCTGACGCCCTCTTGGGAGTCAGCCAATGTTTATTGGCCCTTATCCCCCCCCCCAAAAGATACAGTAAATATTTTGTGTTCTTCAAATTTAGCTTTCAATAGCGCTTAAAAAAATCTATAATGTTATCAAAGACCGTAAAACCAGATCCGTCGTTTAAAAATTTTCCAGAGGGGGAAAAGGCTAAATACTCATGTAAATTATTCCGAAAACAAGCCCACTTACATTTTACATACATACATTAATTTCTCAAAGCCGAGAGGGGGAGGGCAATTGACCTCTCTCGAAATGACGGGTTCGCATATAGAACCCTACTCAATGTCAAGACAATATTTCAAGGATTCCAACAGACAGCAGGAGTGGACATCAGAAGAAACAGATGCTGATTTGTATTTTGCTACGGATCGTTTCCCGAGGGATGCCACCTATTGAAGTTTCAATTGCATCCCCCACCCCCCTGCAGAATGAACACACGTCATCATACCTTTCTTCCATCTCAAAAAAAAAAGAAAAAAAGCGAGTGAACTTTAAATGGAACTATACCGATTTATTTCTGGGGCCAATCGCTCCAAACCACTGGGTGGTGCAATCGAAAATTTCTCTAGCCTGACTGTTATACATCTCAAGAGCAACTCTTCAATAAAAACAGATAGGCGGGACCTCATGGTGACGAAGTCAAGAATGGCGCCATTTGATAATTTTAAAAGATAGAACATTCATATGAAAGTCAGAAAAAAGTTTCACGATGGCTACACTACGTGATTCTTCTTGCCAACTTGTTAAATATCGTAAGGCTTAAAAATTCAAGATATTTTGTTCCAAGTGGCTAGAAGGCACTTTTAATTTAGTTACAGTGGCTTCCAAAAGTCTTCGTACACTTTGAAATTTTTTAGTAAAACCAAAATAACGCGAAACTGAATTCGAATATGAAGTCCAATATTTTTTCACATCATTCTAAATAAAACCCTGTAGTTTTTTCGAAATATTGACGGATTTTCTTTTTGAAATGGGTCAAAAAACGAAGAGACAGAGAAATAATACGCCACAAAAGTCATCGTGCACTCAAATATTTTCGAATAAATTCATAATTAAAATTATCCTTTTTGTTTTTTTATATTTTTTGCATTGTGTGGACCCTTAAAAGTCATTTGGCTTTAGTTTTTTGTTAATTTATTCCCTAATATTGTGCTTATTACTTTAAAATGACTGGTATTCGTAAAAAAACCACAAACACCATTCGAAATTTGATTTTTTTCCTCGCAGTAGCGGTAAATTGGTTTGAAATGTCTCTAAATTAGTTAATTTATTTCATTCTATAGTAAAGTGCTTGATAAAATGCTTCAAATATAAGAACTGGTTCGAAAACAGGGTAAGAAAAGGTCAACCGGTAAAGTTGACAAAGCGTGATCGGAGATTTACAGTTAAAAAAATTATGAAAAATACACATTTGAGTGCTGTAAAGGTTTCTGCAGAGTTAAATGAAACTTTTTACATTTAATTTTCACCTAAAATTGTTCGCCAAATTCTCTGATTAGCTAGATTAAATGGAACCTCTTCCCGCAGAAATTTTCTTGGTCGTGCGAAAAACGGAAAGCTTAACGTTTTTCGTCGCAAAATCAATGATAAATAAGCTCAAAATGTTTTGGCATTACGTCTTACTTAATGAAGAAAAACTTAACATTTTTGGTTAAATTGTTGTATAATTGTGAATAGAAGAAAATATTAGGAATTTAACCTTAAGAACTGAGTTTGACCAGTTAATCAGGACTATGAAGGTGTTCTAGTGTGAGGGTGCATATCAGCATCAGGACTTGATAGTTTGGAATTTTTTTTTATAAAATAATGAATAATGCTGTTCATTTAAATATTTTAGAAACCAATTTTAAACTCTTAGCCGAAAATTTGGTTATCGGAAACAACTTTGTTTTTTATCAAGATAAACGATAAGAAGCACACGGTTTTCAACATTTGCGTCTAGTGCCTCGAAAATTGTCCTAAAGTTTAGAAAATATCCCTTCAATCTCCAGATTTAAACTTAATGTAACATATTTAGAGATATCTGGAGGCTAGATTACGAAAATACGGCTTTGAAACGAAAATAGAGCTAGAAACAGTAAGACTCGAAGTGTAGTTGAGCACTTACTCAGAAATTACGCAAAAAAAAGAAAAAAGAATGAAATCTATTCCCAGACGTTTAAAAGGTGTTGATACTGTATGATATTCTACTAAATAATAACTTTATAAAAAGTTAGATCATTCAATAATATAGACATTTTTTAAAGTGTACGAAGACTTTTTGTGAGACAAAATTTCCAGCACTTTTTGGTTTTTGATTTTTAAAAAAATAGGTTTTATTTTTTTTAAATATTTCATGTAGTTTTGTAGAAAAATGACCATAGATCTTACAATTAAATACCTATTCCGAAATATTAATTCTAACTAATGGATCGACTCCTATTTCATTGAAAGTCGTAGGTGTACGAACAACTTTTAGGAGCCACTGTATATACACTCATTTTCATTTTTAGTTTCCACTTTATTAAGAATTTTTATTTTTGTGAAAGCAATGAGACAAACTTTTGGCCAAGACCAAGTTACTTTTCGCACTACGCTTTTGTGTGCGGAGAATAGTATGGGTATTAAATTGTCAGCCAGCAACAAATCGGCTAAATACTGCGTTCTTGTTTTCATTAAAAATGAAATTCCTAGTTGAAGAAATTAAAAATGAAACTATGGAAAATGTAGTAAATTAAATGTGTCTACTGGGCTCTTGCTACTAAATAATAGTAAATTAAATGTGTCTACTGGGCACTTGCTACTAAATAAGTGAATTTCCCAGTCTGCATTTACATTGACATACATAGTTTGAGAAAAGCCCTTATTTTTTTCAAATGCTTCCAAAAACCTGTTAAACATAAGTGAAAGTTTTTCTTTTTAAGGGAACATAGTCCTCATTGGGACTGATCAACAGTAAAAACTGGAAAGTTTTTGAAATTTTCCATTTAAAAAAACTTCAAAAATTGATTAATTTCTTTATTTTCAAGACAGTTGATTAATTTTTTTTAAAGAAAATTGATTTCATCTTTTCAAATGGCGCATATAGTTTCAAAGAAATGATTATTATATTTTAAAATTAAAAAAAAAACGCAACAAAGTAATGTGCGAGTTAAAGCAGTTAAGTACGAAGTGTGCAGTAAGTTCGAAGATAAAGCAGTGGAAAATTTTTATCAAAAGCCGCAAGTGAGCAACGGCGCCCAGGTTGCCATCTTTGACGAATTGTCGGGCTGTATCTCGGGCCATGATTTTTTTTTTTTTTTTGAGGGGGGAAAGGGGTGACAAAAAGATGTTTAACTTATTTTCATCTGAATTTCAATGTACGTCACAAAAATTTGCGAAACTATGCAGGTAAGAATTCCTCTTATGTCTGAATTGACATGACGGGAAATTTGTTGTTGAATTTTGTGTAATGTGCCTCAACATATTTGGCACTCGGTTGAAGAATCAGAAACATTAAATTCATAGGAAAGACGGCGGACAGTAAACGCGATCAGCAACTCAAGACTTCCATACAACGCTTACAGGAATTAGAAGAGAGCTTTCAGTTCAAATTTATATTTTATTGTGAGTATAAGATATAAATTTGATTGACACTGACGACTTTTTGTTAAAAAAAAAAAAACTCGTTTAGCTTACGCTTAATTATAGTAACAATTGAGTCCCCCTTTTTCAACCGTTTTTGAAGTGGATTCGTCCTTCGTCCAAGTACGAATGCTACCAATCCTGAGGTGATATGTAGCATTACCATGTAATGATTTAATTTTGTGCTGTTCAACAAAATAAGTCACATGACCATTTTTTTCATCTTGTGTTTTATTAAGTTACACAATTTTCTCAGAGCTTCACATTTACGTATTTTTGCTTCTACAAGAGTAGCCTGGTAAAGGTCCAGCTTCAAAGCGATCCCAGTTGCGAATGTGATTGTATAAAGTTTGTCCAGGACACTCTGTGCAACCGGCATCGCGATGACCATGCAACTTGTAATCACCTGTTACATAACCCTAAGAAAAATGGGAAAAAAAACGATTACTGAACAATGTTTGCAATTTCACATTAAATAATTGTTCTGAAAAACATGATTAATATTTAGGGGAATAAAAAAATACTTTGGTTAAATTACTACATTAAACTCCCGATTAACCGGGGAATTGGGTGGCACAAGTGCAGTGGATATTAAAAATCGCGAATAAACCGCAAAAAGACGAAAATAATTCTCCATCCTCAAAAACTTAGCCCTTGATGCATAATGCTTCCTTTAAACACTTCAAATATATACGGTACAGTAAAAATGTTTTGCATTTTTGCACAACAGAACTTAGCATCAATAAAGAACAGTTGAAGTGTATGTACGACGAAGAAAGCACAATAATAAATAAAACAAAAACAACAACAATTTTTCGACAGACAAAAGAAAAAAAATTGAACTTTGACATCTTGAATTCAAATTATGTTTTTCGCAATCACGAGTGTGTGTATGTAAGCGTGTGTTTGTGTGTGTGTGCTCCCACACATGTTTGTTTGTGGAGGGTATGTGTGTTTGTGTGAGTGGGGTATGTCTATGTGTGGGTAGTTGTGTGTATGTGTAGGTGTGTGTATGTATGCGTGTGTGTATGTGTTTGTGTGTAGGTGTATGTGTAAGTGTAGGCAAGTAAGTGACGCAACCTGGAAACTGTTTTCGCTAGAGGAGCAGCATCGTGAGGCGGCCGGCCGACGGTGGTGCTGCAGAGGGAGGCGGGAGGAAAATAAAATCATAGGAATTCAAAACTATCAAGTGATAACAATACGCAATCTTGATTGCTCAAAAAAACAGCCATTGCTATTTGCTTTCTACTGCGAAAATATGTGTCCCTGATAGTTAAATGACTCGCGGATAATCGGGAGTTTACTTTGTTTGTTTACTAAACTATAAATCTGAATTAATGAAAATAATAGCATATTGATTTCCCATTCAGTTGAATGAATGCATGCGTTATTACTCATTTAGTAAACTATTAATATAAATTAATGACACTGACTCATTAAATTTGATTGTCATGAAAGAAATATGTTTTAATTGATATTGTGCACTTTATTCTTTAAAAACAAAAGAAAAACTATGTTAGCAAATGCTTTGAGAGAAAAAAAAGAGCACATTTAAATACAAATACAAAAATGACCACCTTCAACCGTTTTTCAGCTCATCTAGGCTGATCCTAATCAATTCGTCAAAACGAAGACCAAGAGTCTATTATGCATAGCTGCCAACGTGCCAGCTTAAAAAATCTTACAATGTGCGAGGTTGCTATATTTCTACCCTTTTTTGACCATCATAAAGCAAAGTATTAAAATTTAAAGTATTATAATATTTTCAAATCCTTACCTTGACTTTTGATATGTGTTTTTATAAGTAAAAAAGAAGAAGAAACAGCATAAATTTAAACATAAGTAAATAAATAAAATTTTATTTCTTTGAACTTAAACTTTGAAAAGTTGCTGACTTTGCAGCTTTCAAAAGTGTGGGAAGTAAAAGAAAATTTCAACTGTTCGCAATTTATCGTAAAACTAAACCAAAAAATCGTACAAATCTGCCATAAGACCGTACAAAACTTCTGAAAATCTTACAATGTACAGCTAAATCGTATAAGTTGGCAGCTATGATTATGTATGTATAATTCAGTATCTTCAAATCACTAATAAATTGAGAAATTTGAAAAAACCCAAATAATTTCATGCAAAATGGCACTCACCCCTCTTATAGCACACTGTATCATATTCCTTGTCGCATTCAGCATCGTTTGGGATGGCAGTTTGTTCACAAAATTTCCCATAAGGGAAAAGGCTATTCCGACTCTGTTAAATCCGTAGGTATGGGCACCAACTCGAGTCCAACCACGACCTTCGTATACTCGACCATCTCCTCCAATCAGGTAGTTGTAACCGATGTCATCCCAACCTGAGGAAAAGTAAGATGAAAAGTCAGAACATTTCAAAACGTTTCGTTTTGTATGAGTTACAAAAAATATCTCATGTTAAAGAAAGTTTATTACAAGTCTCATGTTAAAGAAACGTGAGTCATGATTTTTGCATTTTTGATGCTATATGTAGCAATTAGTTAAATTTGGTACATTTCGGCCTCCCCCCCCCCACGAACCCTAGCATTCGTTAAAAATTTTAAAATTCAAGGTTTGTAGCTACATTTTCCCAAATTTTCAAAGTTTACAAGCACTTGAAAATGAAATTTATTTTTACTTTCTTCTATATCTAATATATAGAAGAAAGTATTGGATTCGTGCAAATTTTCGAATTTCGACAGATTCGAACGTTTTGAGGTGTGCTGAGTCCATTTCGACTATTTTTGGAAAATGTCTGTCTGTGTGTATGTGTGTCACGTCTGTGTGTGATCAGTTTTTTGTGGCCGCTCTACAGCAAAAACTACCGCATGAAATCGAACGAAACTTGGTGCACATATGTGCCCCTATGTGAACTTGTGCCCATTGGTTTTTAGCGCGAATTCCTCCAAGGGGGGGTGGAGCAATGGGACGTTTTTTGAGTTACGCGTGATTGCTATTCCTCAGGAAGTAACTGGCGGAATCAAACAAAATTTGGTCCATATGTTGCCAGTAACAGGAACAGGTGCTGATTCAATTTTGGTGTCAATAACTCAAACGGGGGTTGAGCTATAGAACGTTTTTTGTCGTCAATTGTGACTGCTGTATCTCAAGAAATAATGAACGGAATGAAAGAAAAAATTATCGGCAAGTAGCCCTTAGTGGGTATAAGAGCTGATTTTATTTCGGTGTCAACAGCTAAAAAGGGGTCAGCGCAATTGCCTGTTCTTTTTTTCCATTGTGAGTGCCCTATCTCAAGAAGTAATCCTACGTTCTGGTTGAAATTTGGAATATGTGTGAATCCATATGTAAACAGGCTTTGGTTCAATTTTGGCGCCAATCGCGCGAAGAGGTGCTGATTTATTTTTATTATCATTATTTTTTAGCGAATAAAAATAGGTTTATTAATGCAACAATAAGAAAGATAAATCGTAATAGATTGTTGTCTGCGTATTTCTCGTGATTTTAATTGTATGGAAATGATCGGAAATATTATCTCAACTAGTGGCACCCGCACGGCTTCGCCCGTAATAGAAAAATTAAAGGTCTTTTGTTCGCCTGTATATTTACAAATAATGTAAGGTGAATTTTCTCGCCAATTGGCTTGTACCGTCGTTACAGTTCCACGTTATGATAATTTCGTATCTCGCCAATGGGCTTGTGCCCATGTTACGGTTCCACGTTATGATGATTTCGTAATTTATGATAGTTTTTTTCTTAAAATTGGAATAAAAAAAGAACCACATCGAATTTTCGAAAAATCGCTTCGAGGTGCACACCCCCATGTTACATACTAACTTTGTGCCAAATTTCATGAAAATCGGCCGAACGGTTTAGGCGCTATGCGCGTCACAGACATCCTACAGATATCCTACAAACATCCTACAGACATCCAGACATCCTCCGGACAGAGAGACTTTCTGCTTTATTATTAGTAAGGAAGATAAAGAAGATGATTTAAAATTTTTAACTGTTGCCATCTTATGTTTGTTAATAAATAAAATATTTTTAATTAATTCAAGCAAGGCTTTTAAAATAACTTTCAATTTTCGCTCTTTGCTTTGCTTTTGCAATAATTCAGACATTGGGATGGTCGTCAAGTTTTTGCATGTGTAATTTCGTTTTTGTTGGGAATATTGCTTCCTCGTCAAGCATGGGGAGGGATCAGAAAAAAAAAGAAAAATATAGAAGAAAGTTTCGTGATAGCCACAACATACTAGTTTTAAAGTACGTTTTATTTTTTAGGGACTCAATTTTCCGGGAATTAGAAAACCCCAAAAAAGCAGGGCCCTAAGTTGTAGCCTGTTTAGCTTATAGGTATATCCAACAATGCATATGCATCCACGCAATTTTTTCCAACATAAATAACAGTCAAACCTCGTTATTGCGACGCTGTCAAGTCACTTTTTCATAGTTCCGAACTTATAGCATATAGCCTTGATGAAAGTTGCTCCGGATATCACGACAGTGTTCATCGTGAAACTCCGTTTACCATGACATTTTGGGCTGCTTCGACAAGATCGAATTCTTCTTTACAATTAAAATAATTTCAGTGCAATAGTGAAAGCATCTGGAAAAGTTTACTGTAAGAATTTCTAAAAGGCGATAAATATACCTGTGTGATATAGCCCATGCATGTCACCTCAAGAATGACAAGGCGTATAAACTATTCCGTTTATGACCGCCCTCTGGCTATGACAACACTTTGTAAAGAGTCCAAGGGTGACGTGTGTGTGAGAGTGATATTAATGTATATCTTCACTAATAATAAAGCGGAAAGTCTCTTTGTCTGGATGTCTGTGACGCGCATGGCGCCTAGACCGTTCGGCCGATCTTCATGAAATTTGGCACAAAGTTAATTTGTAGCATGGGGGTATGCACCTCGAAGCGATTTTTCGAAAATTTGATTTTATTCTTTTTTTATTTCAATTTTAAGAACATTTTTCCGGAGCAAAATTATAAGATGGACGAGTAAATTCCGAACTTATCATGACGTGGAATGGGAGAACGGGATAGCCAGTTGGCGAAAAAATTCGTCATCCATTATTTGTAAATATACAGGCGAACCGAATGACCTTTTAATTTTTGAACTACGGGCAAAGTCGTGCGGGTACCACTAGTACATTATGAATAAATAAAGAGGGTTGGTAATTCTTTATTATTGTTTAGAACAATTATTTTGAAGCTCTAATGCTGCCTTTAGGGTTATTGTCCACTTAGTTACATTATCCTCTATGATGCTTAAAGACAGGCCCGTCATTTCAAAACTTCCCATGGAGGGGGGGGGGCAAAGAGTTTGGGTTCAATACAAGGGGGTCAGTTGTCTCCCCCCCCCCTCTCCGATCGCCTAAATGACGGGCCTGCTTGAAGAATGTAACAGAATAGTAAATTTGTAATAACACTAACAAGCAAATATTTCAAAATAAGGCTGCTTTGACATTTCGATTGATGTATTTAGTTTCTTTAACCCTTTACAATCGTAATTGAACTTGAACTATGTACTTTTTAATCTACTTGAAATAATATTTTCATTCAAACAAGATTTTTCTTTTTTGATGAAAATATATTAGAATGGCACTTGCAGATTTATGGGCTTTCCCTGGTCTGGACCTTCTATGAATGGGACACTGACTTAGAAACTGTCTCCTTCTACTGGTGGGATTGGCGAACGGAGCTCCCCGAGTTATAAAGATATGTTACTGCTAAAGCCTGAAAGCCGTTAATCAGCACAGTGTCAAGTTTATCTGCTAATAAAAGAAAATAAACAAATCGATGATAAAATTTTGGTTGTGTCAGTACTCCGCTGTATGTAACTTCAAGAAAACAAAGCACAGATGGTTTTTATGGTTTTTCTGAAATAATACTTAAGGAAGTGTCACCAATGAAAATTTTACAAAAATTGTCAAAGAATAATTGAGAGGCATAATTTTGAGGGTTAATTTTTAAATGTTACAAAATACAAATTATGAAGTTCCGTATTGTGTAACGGCACCAGTTACAGACATGCTCAAGACATCGCTCAAAAGTTAACTATATTTTTGTGCCTTTTAATTTATTTATCCTTTTTAAACTATTTTTCTCTCATGCAACTACATCTTATCTAACGTTTGGCTCCTTCTGGATCCTCTGAATTAGTTAATTCTATTTTTATTTGCTCAGTTTCGAAAAAAGGTAAGCCCCCCCCCCTCCCCAGTAGTGATTGCAATACCGGTATTTGGAGCTATTTCGCAATTTCTTAATACCGATGTTTGTTGTTGTAGAATACCGGTAATTACGGCATTAGCTAAAAATAATGAATAGTTTTTAATTAAGTAGTTTTCAATTTAACTAATTAGCTATCCTACTGTTATTTTTAATAAAAATTCCTTTTTCGATGAGACAGTACGAAAATCAATCTATTGAAATAAAAATGAGGCTTCAAAAGCACGAATTTATAGAACATTAACTTATAAAAGTAGCGGAAAGATTACAAAATGATATTTTGATTAATAGATGGTGTTTACGAGTCATACTTCCGTTAGTTTATGTGAACGACGTTTTTATTTTCTAAATTTCCTAGACTTGCCCTTTTGTGAAAATTAATTTTGGGTGCAATGAAGGGTTGGAATTTAAGTGTTGTGCTATGAACAATTTATTCCAACCATATTGCAGCAATTCGTTATGATATATATTTTTTAATATTTTTCTCAACTGTACTGAGTTTTGAGAGAAACGTTTTCTTGTTAGCATTAAAACAGTAATTTGCTGTCACCGGTATTAGCATGTTGTTCTGTCTCTCTATGCAGTTTTACACTAAGTGAGATGATATTTATAATGCCTTAAACATTTGCAAAGAAATAAGGCATGATCAGTTGGAAAATATTTTCAGATATTTACATAAATGTAAGAAATTTTGAAAATACAAAGAAAATTAAAAAAAATAAAAAAAAAATAAAAAGAAACTAACAAGATCAACTTCATTGTTAATTTCAAATAAAAGACTTAATAAAAAGTAAACACAAACCTACTGTCTAACCACGGAATGTATGGAAAGGCAAACATCCGGTTTACACGCGGAAATGGAAGCATCTATTAGTTTTCAGGGATGTCAGATTTTGCAGATGTATGTTAGCCTTTAAATTAAGCAGAGTCTCATTCAAATGAGCGGAATACGCGCATAAAATTTTTATTTTCCCCCTCATTCAGATGGAGTCGCCTTAACTGGATGTTTGCCAATTCCATATAATCCGTGGTCAAACAGTATTCTGACCAAAAGGAAATCGCTGAACATGATGTTAATACTGGAAAGTAACTGTCGCTCGAAGAATAGTTACAATTAGCTGTAAATGGATGCCTCAGTTGCCACATTGACTAACTCCACTTAAAAAAATCATCATTTTCTACTTTAATAGTGCCTAATCAATGCTTAGCATGTGAATTGATATTAAAGTTTTGGTTCAGTACATTTCTGACCATGTGATGGCAGAAAATGTAACACGAATTTCTATTCACTCCTATGGTCAACACCATCTACTTCATAACTTTTCTCTACTTTTTGTTTTATGGAGTTAATCGATTTGGCAAGTGAGGCATCCAAACACACACAAAAATGATTTTGACGAAAACCAACTCGCTAAAGACCGAATTATTTGAAGATGAAGACCTTTCAGGCAACTGTTGGAGGTGTATCGCACACCATTATTAACAGTACCACCGGCCTGCATGACTTCAGAAGGAATATTTTCAACTGCGGAAAATTAGTTCACTAAAATGAGTTCCAGGCTTAGTGACAATTAAATAGATCCATTGCGTTTCTTGCTATTATTGATTTTTATTATGATATTTGCTCCTTTATTTTATATTTATTCACAATAAGAAAATAATGCTCGTTTTGAACAAAATAATAAAATATGGCAACGAAACACAATGTTTTAAAATGTTTTTTGGGGAAATTTCCAATACTGGTATCAATACCATTATTCCGGTATCACGTTAAAAAAATACCGAATACCGGTATTGTATTTTTCTTCCGGTATTACAATCCCTAACCCCCAGTAACAGACAACGAAAAATCTGATGACACTCAGCAACAGACATTATGAGGAAAGGACGAGTGATGGACATAATTCCCTTTTTCTCTTCAAAATTTGCAATAGTTCTTTACTTTTAGAACAAAAGTCATTAAATTCAAATGAACATGAAACACTAGCTGACCTCGTGGTGGCTGTCCATAACCTTTCACCACTGCCTTGTAAATAGCAACTGGATCATAAAATCCACTCTGATAATACTAGATGGTTGTACCGCATTCATGGGTCACAGCAACATCAGTTTAACCCGCCTAAAATTATTATTTAAATCCAAACTTATGACTGTCTATTAAATGAATGATATACCAACGTTTTGATGCACAAAAATTGCAAATTACTGCAGACACATGTTTTGGTGTTACAAGGAACAACTTTTTCAATACAAAGAAGTGTGAGCTTTTGTATGAAGTGTCATCCGAAAAAAGCAACACGGTGGACTGGACCCTTGTCTGTGACTGGTCACCTTACCCTACAATGTTGTTCATTTAATTTCAGTACCGAACCTTTATCTAAAAAAAGCCATGCTCTTCGTCATTTAGTGGTATGGTTTTTCAATTTAATTGCACTGATTATAGCTAATAGTAGCAATGATACAATATACGCCAGGCTGATACCTCTGTCGTCCATATGGAAATTCTGTATGGCTCGCATCATGCGAGCACATGATTGGAAGTCCTGGCATTCATTCATTGCTGTGTGGTGGATGAAGAGGTGTGGAACCGGCACCGTCATTTTCTCTGTACTTTTGGGGACACGAGCACCCCATGAGGCCCTTGAGACTATCTCCACCCCCTCACACCCTGTAATGAAGAAACACATTCATAAACGGCACAACATATTTAGATAGAAAAACTTAAAAGTTACATTACTTGAACGACATGAGAAACATCAGTTTTAAGTATTCGCTATGACGTATTTTATGCACCACTCCCATTTCCCGAGAAATATCAATTTTGTTTAGGTGTTTTCTCAATTTGAATTGCTTGAAAAAATGTGGACGCATTTAAAGCTGCTAGAATACTTAAGAATTAAAAAAAAAAAAAATGGTGCATACAGTATATGTGTATAGCACACGCACGAGTAGTAGGGGAATGTGGGGTGAAGTGAAATATAAGAAAACCTACTTTTTTCAAAATGAACAAAATGGAAATTTTTATTAAGACTTAAGGTACGCAAAAAAAAGAACAATGTATTCTATGATAAAACTGGCATTGAAACATCATTTTTAAGATTTGGCATAAAAATTTTACCTTCAAAAAAGTGAACATTTTTTTCACTTTTTTTTTCACATGGCGCATTTTTCACTTTTTTTTTCACATGGCGTAAAGCGTAAAATAGAATATTAATTGAATGTAATCGTTTCAATTTGACAATCAAAAATATTTTTGATTAAATGAATGAGTAAATAAAAGAATGAAGGAAGAAATAAATAGACAATGAAGCAAAACGAATAAATGAATAAAACAATTAACCAATATATGAGAAAAAAAAATGAGAGAATAAAATAAGAAAATTGTGAATGAATAAGAAAATAATTGAATGAATGAACAAATAAGTGAATTATCAAATGATGGAATGTGAATAAATTAATTAATACATGACTACGTAAAAAAATTAACGAATGTTTAAATTAGTAAATGGAATGATCTATTTCACTTTGCCCCATCCACTTTGTCCCGCAAGCAGATGACTAAATGCTAAATATTCGAAACAAAAATCAGCTTAATATTAAATAAATAAATAGTGCAAAGAATATTAGTAGGTCTAAATTAATATTTCAAATGTTAATATAATAAGAACTTTATCATTTTATAATAACAAAAATTAATTTTGACTTAGAAAAAATATTACAATACGAGTATCATTTTTAAAAAAAAATGTTTGTATTATCGTGTGCTTTGATCTTCAGAGATGACTTTTTCCTGACTAGAATAGATCACATATGGTACTAGTATATGGTTAAAATTTGTACCTCAGAAACAGACTAACGTAAGTCCAAAAATGGCGATTTTCAGTTTATTACTGCATTGTATGTATAATCTTATACCGCATTGAGCCATAACAACGAAATTGTTTTAAAAAGTTCCTTTACAATTTAACCGGTGCTATAACAGCGTAAGTCCCACCTTTGTTTGATCCAGGGAAACGCGTCCACTTAATAACAAATGGCTTGAATGTTGTGAAAAATATCGTCTGTTATTAACGAAATAATATTGGTTAAAAAAATAATAATTAAACAGAATTATTCATTTGCATAAGTTCTTAATTTATCGTCTGCATAGATTACAATCTTTTGTCAACATGTTTTGGCAAGAGTGAGAGTTGTTATTGTGCTTGGAATATTAAAATGCGTCGGTCTGTTTTTTAAACAGTTATTGAGAATTTCATTTTTTTTTTATTTTTAAGTGAAGCATTAAGAGACATTGCGATGAGTTTTTTGTTGCATGCTGATTCATCTTTATCTTCTTTATCTTTTCTTCATTTTTATCTTTACTAATAATAAAGCTGAAAGTCTCTGTCCGGATCTCTGTCTGTCAGGATCTCTGGGACGCGCATAGCGCCTAGACCGTTCGGCCGATTTTCATGAAATTTGGCACAAAGTTTATAGCATGGGGTGTGCACCTCGAAGCGATTTTTCGAAAATTCGATGCGGTTCTTTTTCTATTCCAATTTTAAGAACAAAATTATCATAAGATGGACGAGTAAATTACGAAATTATCATAACGTGGAACCGTAACATGGGTACAAGCCAATTGGCGAGAAAATTCACCATACATTATTTGTAAATATACAGACGAACCAAAAGACCTTTAAATTTTTCTATTACGGGCAAGCCGTGCGGGTACCATTAGTTTGCAATAAACGATGATCATTGCTCGGATAGAATGCAGTCGAATAATGATTCAACGTTTTCTTCAAGAACAAGCTTACAAAGTGAATCGTTAAGTACTGATATTTCTCCTACGATATCAGGTATGCCTTTAAATGACAGAGTAAATGCAGTTTCTCTGGTCCCGTATAGTTCCTCGGATAGTGAGGAGAATGAAAACATTGAAAATCAAAATAAAGGAAAAGGGAGGAAAAGAGTAAGAAATGGGAAAAAAATGGAAAAAAAAAAGTAAGGAAGAAGAACAGGCTAAACGGAAAAGCTTATATGTTAACACAAAAATTTTTGTCACCAATGAAAAATCAATTAAGTCCCCCAGCAATGATAAGTCAAAAAAAAAAAAAAAAAAAAAAGAAAAAAATTAATTTGAATTCTGAAATTTTGAATTCAAATTATGTTTTTCTCAATCACGAATTGAGACAGGACCCTACTCATTGGAGTTATTGTTTCTAGAAACGGCTCCTGTCCCCCCCCCCCAAGTCTGCCTCTCCTCCTAGGCGGTTAGTTGTGCATAGTTGTGTGTGTGCGTAGACCTGTGTGTATGTACGTAGGCGTGTGTGAGTGTATGTGTGTGAACGTGCGTGTGTATAAGACATGGACGCCTCCGACCAGGAGAAGCCGATAGCTCAAAACCGGAGCAGCCGCGCCGCGCCGCCAGCAGAGGACGGTGGGCGGTGGTGCTGCAAAGGCTTCTGGTCCAAGTTGAAAAAGGCACGGACACCAAAAACGGTCAAATGAGAACAATAAGCAATCGTGATTGCTCAAAAAAAAATGCTGTCAGAGATTTACAGAGGAACAAAGAGTAAAAATTCATTTTGACTATTGGAACCCTGTAAGGAGCTGGGATTCTAAAAGGCAATTTGTACTTTTATGCATAAAAACTAAGCCTGTTGCAAGAAAACGTAAAAGAGATGGCACGAAGGGAAGCAAAACCAAAAGCCATACATTTGTTTTAAATTTTAACAACAGGGAAGAAGTAGTTTGCAAAACATTCTTTCTCAATACGCTATCTATTTCTGAAACCTTTATGAGAGTCGCATTAGAAAAAGCCAGCGAATCTACGTTGGTGATACCAGACCAGAGAGGTAAGCTCATTCCTATAAATAAAGTAGCAAATGATAGGTTAGAAATAATCAAAGCACATATTTCAAAGTTTCCAATGTATGAAAGCCACTACAGCAGGGAAAGATCCAAACGTAAATACCTGGGCAACCACCTAAACATTTACGAAATGTACTCACTATACGTCAATGAATGCGAGAAAAAAAAATAAGCCAGAGAAAAAGTGGGTCTATTCAAAAGTTTTCAATGAAGACTTCAATTTGTCTTTCCACTTGCCTGACAACGACATTTGTGATATTTCTGACAAATTAGATTTTGAATTAAAAAATGAAAGAACTGTGGAAAAATGCAACGAAATTAAAGTCAAAAAAGAAAAGCACTTGGAAGTTTCACTTAGACATGAGTTAAAAAGAGCAGATAAACAAAAAGGCCGTGCTAATAACGGCTGGAGAGTCGTCATGTCTGATCTCCAAAAATGACTTCCTACTCCAGACTTGAAGAACTCTCAAAGTTTTTACTCAAGAAAACTCTGGACATTAAATAGTACTATTCTTGACACAACCACCGACAAAACTTGGTGTATGATTTAGGATGAAGTGACAGCCGGGTGAGGAGGAAATAAAATTGCATGATGCTTATATATATGTATATATATATATATATATATTCACATGGGCAAATGAACTTAAATTCTGAAAATCCAACTGAAAACTTTACGGTATGGACTGATAATTGCAGTGGCCAAAATAGGAATATCAATATGGTGTTCATGTACATACGGATGTTAGAAAAAAATTTCTACTTTAAAAGAAATAAACCACAAGTTTCTACTTGCTGGACACACTCGCATGGAAGTTGAAGGAAAGCATATAGTGTTATAGAGCGAGCTAAAATACAATTAAAAAACCCCACTATTTACACTACGAATGATTGGGCTAATTTTATTAGTTCGTGTTCAAGAAAAAACCAGTTTCTTGTAAGAAAGATGGACCTTGAAGACTTTTTAGGTTTTCTTTATTTGAGGAGCAAAGAAGCTCCTTTTGTTTCAAGAAAGACAAGCACTAATAAAGAGCCATTTTTGATATCGAACGCACTTTGGTTGCAGCTTCGAAAAGGAGACAGTAAATTGTCTTATAAGACCAGCTTTGCAGATGAATCCTTTAAAGCAGTTGAATTAAAAAGAAATAAACGAGAAGAAAGGGTTGTTATGCCAAAGACAATTCCAAAATTAAGACTAACCACAAAAAAGATAAGTAATGAAAAGTACAGAGACCTTAGGAATTTGATGCAGTGGATTCCTATAGAGTATACACCTTACTTTGAAAATCTTCCACATGGAGAAAACGAAGGAAACTTTCCTGAAGATGATTCAACTGCTCTGGACTAAGATCATCTGCAGTTCATAGACTATCTCAGTTTTTTTTTTCTAAATTTTAAAATTAAATACTTGCTTATATATTCTAATTCTAATTGTCAATTACTTTTTGTATTAAAAGTATCATTAAACTTTTACTATGAACATTTACAGTTTAAAAATTTTTTTAAACGGTTTTAAAAGTAAAGTGTTTGGTGTAAATATACAATAATGTAAGCTTAGTTCTGATATAATGAGCTATTAAATCTTTAATTACATAAATATTGTTAAATTGTACGGAAATAGACCAATAAGGAGTATAGCATACATTTTTTTTAAAAAAGTTAACATTCATATTTTGTCTATGTAACTAGGAAATGAAATCCTTCCTCTCAGTTTTTACCAGAGACGCAGATTCGGAGTCTAATTAATTTTGGGGCAAAAAAATTTGATTCGGAGCCGGGATTTGAAGGTTTGAAATCCCAAACGCCGAAATCGGAGTTGGTCATTTTCTCTCTGGGTCTGCTACTCTGCTTGTGCTACGGAGTCAGTCGGAATCCGAGTCGAAATAATTTTGGAGTAAAGGGGTCTGAGTCTAAGGCTCTAAAATTCCCGAAATCGAAGTTGGTCATTTTCAATCCGAACCCACAACCCTGGTTTTTACACTCTCGTACCAAGTAGATTTATGTGACTTACGTTACTGAGCTCTGAGGTACGGAACTGTTTTCGATGTTAAACCACAATAACGTAAGTTCAGTTCTGATATAGTGAATCATTTTGAATTTTATAAATAATTGTAAAATTGTTCAAAAATTAACCAACAAGACATGAAGTATACATATTTTTTTAGTATTAACAGTCATATTTTGTAGCGTAATTTATATAATAGCTTTGCAACAAGGCAACAAAATCATTATTTTCTGTTCTTTCGCTCTACTGCAAAATTATCATAATGTGGCTTACGTTTGTCTGGCTTTGAGGTACAGAAATATTGCCCGATAGGTGACGGAAGAAACAGAAAATGTTTCACCATTTCACTTTGGCCCACTTTCCCCTACTAACTGGTATATAAAAAGCAATCTGGAGAGTATGTATGTAAATAGCAAACGTGATAGCATTTATTCAACTAGCAACCGATCGAGTATTTTATTTAACAAGCGATTGCGAGAGAACTTAAGAGTTAAAAGATTATTTTAACAAGAAAGCATTTGTAAAATAGCAATATCCCGTCAACTTCATCGACAATGAACAGATGATAACAAGTTTATGACCAATGAAATTAACGTTTTGTTTGAGTTGCATTTAACATTTTATTTAAATTGCATTTAAAAAGGGATTTCTTCAATTTATTTTTTAAAAATATTGTTGAATTAACTGTTTAGGAGAAAGTCAGGTAGCTGGGACTGTACGTGGTTTAGTTTTCTCCCTCGTGAATTAAATAATGACAAATTCTAGTTCATATTATCCTGTGAAGTTAATATACTAACTAACACAGAAACACATGTCTGCAACCATTTGCAAATTTCTTGCATTATCAACTCAATATTTTGAACTCGAAGGTGTAGCTTTTATTTACATACATATATTAAGATTATACAAGTACTGAAAAGGGCCAATAAGTTAAACAGAGAATTGAAATTTTTTTTATCAATGCCCTACACAAGCAAACAGCACATCGAATCAATTTACCACGTCGTATATGCAGAAAAAAAAATTCTTAGGACAAACTCACTCTGCTAATTACTTTTTCAAAAACCAATTGGCTTGAAAAAATTCTCGCAATAGGTGACAAACTTTAGCCATAAAATGTCCTCTTATTTGCATTAGTTATGGTGTTGAATGCAGAAAACTTTTATTCGCTTTTGAAAATAAGTGAAAATGTATAATTGAATCACTTTATATGATTTAGTGACAGCATAAAAATAGTTTTAAATTGAAAAAAAAAATACTTACCCTCACAAAGGATATTGCTTGGAATTAGCACTCCGATATAAAAAAGTAGCGAGAGAGGCATTAGAAAAATCTGAAAACGCTGAGAGCAAACATCAAACGCATAAACAAATGTAAATGCAAACTACACTCCTGTTTGTGAAAATTGCAACACGCGAGTGAGCTGAAAATTGCAGGAAATGTATAGGGCATGATATGCAAATGATTAGAATTGCAGACCAGTAGTGCATGCGTATGCTGAGCAGCGTCCTCTTCTTCTTCTTCTTTTGGTGCTTAATTGCACAGTTTTTTTTTTTTTTTTTTGATGAGGACTACAATCTGAGTGTTTTGCCTCCCTTACGCATGATATATATTTTTTATTAGACATATAAACAACACATGAAAGAATTTACATCACAAAGAAGGGAAAGTACAACCGGAGCGATTGTGGGAGTCGAACCCACCGCCTCAAGTGTGCCAATATCAAGCGGTCACTCAGACCGCTCGGCCACTGAGGCCCCTAGCAGCGTCCTCTCAACAGCGGATAACCGAATATAAATAGACGGTTGTAGCGAGGCGTGTATGATTATCGGTGGTTATTTGCTAGAGTAAACGTTAATTGAATCTTTACTATGCCTCCTCGACGAAAGAAAGCGAAATTTGAGCAAATTTCGGAGTTTGAACGGGGCAGAATCGTCGGTCTCCGTGAAGCTGGATTGTCTTATCGTGCAGTAGCCGCTCATGTGCAGCGTAACAGCAGCACGTTTGCGTGTTTGGAAGCAATAGACGGAGAAGAGTCAGACAGCTCGGAAATCCGGACGGAACCCCAAAATGTGACGTCAGCTCGCGATGAAAGACACCTGGTACGTATGGCGCTGACGGACCGCACAGCTTCTTCTAGACAATTGGCAGCACAGTCGTCAATAGCTACAGGTGTTTCATTGTGTGCTTCATCAATTCGGAGACGTCTGCTGCAGCGTGGGCTGAGCGCAAGGATTCCTTTATACAGGATTCCTCTCACTCAAAACCATTCCCGCCTGCGGCTACAATGGGCCAATGTGTATAGAAGCTGGCGTGCTGTTTGGCAGTAAGTCGTCTTTTCTGACGAATACCGCTTCAATTTGTGGCACCATGATGGCCGAATTCATATCAGGCGCTATGCCGGTGAGCGGCACATTCTGGAGCGCATTATCGAACGCCACAGTGGACGAACACCCGGAGTTATGGTCTGGGGTGCCATAGCATATCATGGACAATCACAATTGCTACGAATTGTGGGCAATTTGAACAGTACCCGATACATAAACGAAGTTTTACAGCCCCAAGCTATTCCTTTCCTGCAAGGATTGCCAGGGGCTGTTTTCCAGCAGGATAATGCCCGTCCACATGTCCTCAGGACTGTCAAATCCTACCTTAATTCGCAGCAGGTACGGCTTCTTCCATGGCCTGAATATTCCCCGGATATGTCATCGATTTAACTTGTGGGTGGGATTTCGTTGGGCGGCGTCTCGCTTATCGTGATCCTCATCTTGTTGCTTCGACAGACGAACTTTGGTTGCGCATACAAACAATATGGAATACTCTTCCGCAGGCAGATATTCAAACTTCGTTTCACTCCATGCCGAGTCGTGTAGCAGCTCTTATTGCGGCACGTGGTGGACACACAAAATACTGATTTCTATCTCTTTTTAATGGTTTGTTTGGTTTGAAAATGTAATCATTTATTTGTACCATTACCACTCAAATGTGTATTAAATTTCATTCAACTATGCTGCTTCCTTCATGGTATTGCAGTTTTCACAAACAGGAGTGTATACAAAATTATAAACGCACAAATTATTAAAAAAAAAAAAAAAAAAAAAACTGCAAACAAGTGTGTGAGAGGAATACAAGAGACCTGAATGAAATTTCAGTGAAAAGTTTTTTTTAATTTTTTTAAAACTTGCATCCTCAAAACATGCATCTGAAATGTTTTAAAAATGTATGTATGATTATAAAAGCGGTTCTTAACCTTTCTCCTTCTCTGATGCGATGTCTGTAAAGATAGGGAGCGAGTATAACGAAAATAATAATAATAATAATAATAATAAAGTTGTAAAAAATAATTCAAAGAAAAGAAGACAAAAAAAAAAAAATTCTGGTGTCACAAAATGTAAATTCAAATAACACATTTGTTGGATCTTGATTTCTGGGAATCTTTCCACATCCTGAGGAACCGTTCTAATTTAGTCAATGATCTTACTGCAATTCCCTATTTTTCTTCTGTGTGGACTCCTTTGTTAAAATTGGTTTAGTTTTTATATTATTTTTTATGTAAACGTCGTACATTTCTTACTTTTATTTTTTTTCATTTTTTGCTTTCTTATTTCGTTTTGTGATCAACGAATTCCAATATGTTTATCCTTCACTTTGTTCTTAAATGCATTTCTCCATTTGATACATTGCTTTCACACATAGTTTTTCCCGCTGGCAAATTTATTGCTAATTTATTCAGAGTGGTTTCATTTTTGGACTTTTTGCATTGTTTATGGGTTTTTCTGGAAAATTTATTACTTAACGGTTTTTTTCCTGATGGAATTATATAATAAATTTTGCCTCCAGGTGTCATTTTATCTTTTTTGTTTTTGTTTAATTTCTAGTTTTTGATATTTATACTATCTCCTGTTCCACCGTGTTGCTTTTCTCGGATGACTTTTCATCCAGAAGCTCACATTTCTTTGCATTGAAAAAGGTGTTCCTTGTAACACCGAAACACGTGTCTGCAATATTTTGCAAATATTTGTGCTTTCTGACGTTGGATTATTGATTTTTTGAATTTTCAGCACAAAGGTATTTATTCGTAACTGATATAATATACTTATGAAGAAAAAGAGTATCGCGTCTTTCTTTCTTTTTTTTTTTTTTTTTGTTGGAATAATTATTTAATAAATTCCTGTCGATGTCACATATTCCGCTTATCGATATGATTGCGAACGTTCATAAAATGACTTAACTATTTACATGAAAACGGAAAAGTTAAGCAAAAATAAATACCCAATATGATCGTTTCCGAAATTTTAAAAGTATTTTTTTTTTCTGAAAGCGCATGCTTTAAAAACAAAGGATTTGCCCACTTTTAAAATAATTTGACAAAGTTTAGTATTTTTTAACAATTATTTTAATCGGTGCGCAGATTCAATTTCATTTTTACGCATCTGCACATGACATCACAAGTAATGAAATGCTATTCACTGATGCCATTGGCTCAATGCGCAATATTTAATTCGCTTCTTTACTCATATGTAGTGGCAACGATGTGGTTGATAGCAAGCGTAGAGCGCAATATTTAATTCGCTTCTTAATTACCATAACCTGAAAGTGCGGTAGGCAGCAAGCGTAAACATTCAGCGCGCCAGTGAAAAATGTGCCAAAGTACATCACTTGTGACGTCATAAAGACCACGCCCTATTTCAAAAAGCAGACATTTATAAACAATAATTAAAAGCTAAATGTTGGGAAAATGAAAGTATTTTCTGGGTCCATTTTTTTTTTTTCTTTTGCTCATTCTATCAATTTCAGTTTTTGGAGCAGTTTTCTTTAACTAACGTTTCAGGTTCCTCTCATCTTTATTCAGAAATAAGAGAAATGTTTTTGGTTTTCTGCCGCCGCACCGTCCTGAATATTTTGAAAATTTTCATTTTTTAAATATTGAGTTAGTATTTTACTAACGCTTGATTGCGAACAATGAACATAGTTCGCAATATATCATTAATTTTTATCGTGCCGATACAAATCCACTTTAGTTAGTTTTTTAATAGATACAGGAAGTTTAATATAGATACAGGAATATCATTCACATGACCCATTTCAAGACAAAATAGCAAACAATCTGCAAAAATAAAACTGATTTTAAGTAAAATCGTCTGCATTTAATCAATGATGCCACCAGTTATAAAGTGGTGATGATTAAACGAGTATTAATGTGAAATATTCTAATATTTTGAACAACTTGAATAAAAATTCTAATATTTTGACCTTTCAAGATATTTTTTAAATATTCTTCAAATATGAGATTAATTTCAAGATAAAAAAAAAAAGTATGTTCATTCGACAGTAAGTCCTTAATAAAAGTTTCATTTGTATATTTGCATCAAAAGACATTACAATACCAAACTATTTTTTCAATTTGCACAAAAAATGCCACTATGCTAATATTTTGAATATTAAGTTAAAGTGTTAATTGAAAAATGTTTATAAATGTTTCTCGATCTGTTTGTCAAAGTGTTCTTGAGTAAGACCTTTTTATTAGACGGAATATCTAAGAATTATTTTATTTAGTTTCGACGCCCCGCGACTTTTGGATTCGTTGAAGAAAATTAGAACTTCTAGTAAGAGAATTTTTTAATTTAAAAATTACTGTGACGCAAAACATAATGAAAGCAGTGGGAATCTATCATTTATTCATGTTGCAATTTTATGACGAGGGTGAGAAAGTTAAAATTATGATTATAAAATGTGGCGAATGCTAAAAATTGGAGAACCGCTGGTTTATAACATTGTTTAGTTTACTCTTGCATTACAGTACAAATGTATGGATTTATTTCTTAACCTATAGCTTATCTAAGCATGTCTAACTTATGCAGGGCCGACGAGAGACCATGTCAGTCGAATCGGAAATCAGGGGACCGGCTCTTGAGCAGGTCCGGCTCCGAGACGGAGAGGGGGAGGGGGGCTTGGAAAACAAATTGATAAGGTCCCCGCCTTGGCTCTCGGTGGCCCTGAACTTATGAAGAGAAATACGAATAAAACTCTACAAAGAATCGTCGGATGAGAATGATACTTATGTATCTGTTTTAAACGAAATTGAATTACACATGTATTTGAAATACTTTTTGAGTATAAAATCAAATAACAAAACTTTGGCACCATTTACTTCAAAGAACAACACTGCTAAGCAATTGCTTCAACAAACAATACCTAGTGCTGCTAATCTCTTTTTACTCGATTGCCGCACATCATATTAAGATGACATTCGGAGGCTAGCCAAAATATAAATATAACTTGAAAAGATTTAATTTTTTTGCAAATAACATGGGGAAGCATGGAAAAAAAGAAGACGTTTTGGAGGAGCGGGTACAGTGAGACAGGGCGGAGAAGAGTAGGACAACTGCAATCTGTTTTCTGTTTGAATATTTCCAGGTAGGAAAATTTTTCGAAAAGTCATGTCGACATATTGTATTATAGAAAAGGGTTGCTTTTAAGTACCATATAGTTAAGAAAAATAACTATACCACCATAGTTTGAACCCATTGATGTCTCCATTGTTTGTTGTGCTATATTTCTGAAATGTTAGATAAAGTTTTTAGACCGGAGTTATTAAATGAGTTAATTACTGTTCGTTTTAGAAGTAGAATAATGTTGTTGACTTCTTTTGTCTGAGAATGGAAACTATTAAGCTAATATTTTGCAACGAGGGAACAGTGAAACACCATTAATTCGTTGTTCACTGTTCCCATGGCACGTTTATATTAAAAGTGGAGAAATTATACATTGGATAAATTTCATCACAACTAGCTGTTGCTGCAAACTATGATAAAATAAGTTTGAAAACGCTAGACCAACAAAATAAGAAAGCTTGAATGGAATTATGATTTGTATATACACAAATTATAATTCCATTAGCTATATAATATCACATAAATATTTGCATTTCGTATTTATTCTATTTTAAATATTTTTTAACTGTTTCATTGCATACATGCATGCAACTGTTTCATTTGCGATATTGCGACTAATCGTAGATTTTTCAATTTGTAACATTGAATGGACAGCGGGCTTTATGAGGCAACTTCATGACTCGCGGACCGCATGTGACCCACTGACTGTAGGTTGGGCACCTCTGCCATAACCCATTCAATCAAATGCCAGTATGACTCGTGCTGTTTTATATCCTACTACTGAAACTGCAGCAAAATAATGCACAGGAACCAGGGGTGCCCCCCTCCCAAAGTCTGCAGAAACAACGAATGTTACATCAAAGCAGAAAAAAATTCATGTCAGTACTTCTGATTTTATTTGCCAATCACTGGGGGCAGTAATAAGTTATTTTCATAAATACAACCCAAAGTTGTGTGTCTTAAAGTAAATGCAGCAATTTAGTTATTAAGTAAGTTTAAGAAAACGAAGATACGATATCTGTGTTTTTCGAAGAGATGGCAAAGCCGAATTTCAGTAAGCATTTTTTAAGGTTATGAGAAAAGTGAAACATTAAAGTTTTATAAATTTCTATGTTTTGAGATTAATCAGAGGAAACAAAACTAATCAATAAAAATAGTTCAAAATTTTACAGTTAAGCGCAAAAGATTCATGTTTTTGGTCATTGTGTTTAAGTTTTGTACTTAAAATTTGTTTTGGAAAACCTTTTTTCGCTAAAATTATTTTGAGTGAAATTCAACAATTTTAAACGTTCTACATGGCACTATAGAAACATATAAACTATTTCTAAATAACTAGGAAGAATGGTATCTGTGAAAGATAACCGCTCATAACTACTTCATTTTAATAATAGTCATTAATATTTACATGGAAAATCGATGTGTAAGGGTCATTCTCATGATGAAAATGGTCATTTTGAGCTTATAAATTTCAGAAAAATTGAAGTGGATAAAAATAGTTGAAACACTTTACATACAAAGATAGAAGCATGACTTAGTAAAAAACATATAGAGTCAGTAAAGTATACTTAAAAAATTAATTTGTTTCAAAAATTTAAAAAGTAAGTTTTCACCCAATAAAAAGGTTCAATAGTTTGTGCTTGAAAAAATAAAAAAATCAGGAAAAAGTAATAAGAAAAACCTAGACTAGGATAAGGAAAACATAAAAGAAATATAATTAAGGTGAAAGAAAATCATTGACACACAAGTAATAAGAATCATTTTCCTTCATTTTATGCAAAAGTGAGGGAATTACAAATTTGTCAAAATTTGATTCTAGTACATAGCTATTATTGGTTTGGCAGTTCACCCGTGCTGACAAATGTAAAATAAGAAACTTTTTCCTGAATTTTGTTTCATTTTATTGTAACTCTGAGGTGTTAATTTACTCCTGTGGAGGAATCAGGCAAAACATTGGGAAAAACTTTCAACCACTCGCATGAAATAATGATCTTAAAGAGAAATTATGTTTAAAATTTCATTTTTTGTAAGAGATCATATTCATTATAAGGACATGAAAAATACAAATGCGTGAATTTATTGTTTGCTCTGATTCGAAATAGTTTTTGCTTATTTATAGCCTAACATTGGGGATAAGTGAGGAAATGACATTTTGGTTCTTAACACGTAGGAGCATGTGGGGCAAAGTGAAATAGCGGGGCAAAATGAAATGACGAAATATTTACTTTGTTTTTAGCTCTACATAGCTGGTAATAGGGTAAGTGCTCCAGTAGTCGGCTACAAGGACATAAAACTGCTTATAAATAGAATATGTATGACTCAAAATCGGATATGAGGCATTCCCACATTCATTCACCTATTCCCAATTGTCATCCGATAACAGTAAATTCGTGGTTACTTTTTATTAAGTAGTAATGAGTCATTTTATTTTAAATGGTGTGCCCATCATCGTACTTTACGATTTTGCTTATTTTGTTTTTAAGAAGACACATCATCTTTAAATGTGAAGTACCCTTCTTTTTTTCGTTCTACTGTAAATTTGCTTTTACTCTTGTCTTAATGAATTGTGTAACATGACGTTTCAGTTAAAAAATAAACTCCTTCTTCTACTCAATTATTTTTAGAGGAGTGGCCGACCACTGAGGACAGAATTCTTATGCATTTCCAATAGTCGGCCATGGTAGATTGATCACTGCTTCTATACTGCTTGGTTGATGTACCCAGTAGTCGACTACGTACTTAATATGGATTTTTTAAAATTCATCAAATCGTAATTAAAATAAAGTATTGACACAGCGACAATTTAGCTGTTTTGAGTAAAAATTTCTTTTCTAACCTTATTTCTTCCGAAGAAAATGTTTAAAGTTTGTGCCATAACCTTTTTTGACAAAAAGAATCGTTTCGTCATTTTACTGCTTCTTATGTTGATTTTAGTTTAGAATTCTCAAGAAAAAAAAATGAAAATAGGTTGTAAATTCAGTCTATCGTTGCGTTTAGAATATAAGTTCCAATACACAATTTGATCATTTTGAAAAAGGTAAGTTATCTTAACTATTTCACTTTGACCTACATTCCCCACGTCAAACATGTAAAAAAATTAAAAGCCTTGAAATATATTTACATAAACGTATTAAACTTTAATTCCTAAAAGTAGTTTCGCCCCATAAAATATATATAAGTCATAAAAAAAAATGGGGAACTATCATGAAGATATGAAAATTATTGCTAGTTGAAAGTGACCCATAAGCAATTCAAAAATGCAATGTATTTTTTCATCGCTTAAACTATTTAATTTTTACTCGAATTCGAAAATTTTATCTGGTATTTCAATAACATTTTTGTGGACTGATTAGACTTAGGAAACAAAATTAATGTTTAGAATCTGTCTGGAACGTCAAAAAAGTTTTCAAATTTCAAAGTAAAGCAAATTGAAGTTTGGTCTGCTTTTTTAGTACTTTATTTCAAAAGCGGGAATGCTCTGCAGAATTCATGAATGAAGTTTGATGATTGATTTCAGGAATAAATGGCTTTCCAGAAGCAAAACCAACATGACGTGTAATTTAGTAAAACGAGATTGATCGCAAAATGGATTGGAAAAAAGTTTGCATTGCGAAAATTCAGCAACACTAATCACTAAAAACATTATCAAGAATTCATTGAAAAGCTTCTGAATGTGACGTAGTAATCTTCATTACATTTTATGTTTTATTGATTCAATGGTTTTAGGACTGAAATTAAATTATTTTTACTACGGAAGTTGATGTTTTTACCATTTTATTAAGGGTACATTGCAAAAACCCCGAGTGTCACAAAATAATTTTTTTGACATTTATGCTATATCGATCCAACGATTTTAGGACTGAAGTTAAATTATTTTTACTACTGAAGTTTTTAAATTTTTATCAAGATAGCATTTCAAACATTTTGAAGTCTTTTGAATAATCTTCATGACGTTCTGTGTTGTTATTGATCCAATGATTTTAGGAGTGAAATTAAATTACTTTTATTACTAAAATTCCAGTATTTAACATTTTATCAAAATTGCTTTGCAAAAAATTTTGAATATCTCAAAATAATCTTCAAGAAATCTTATGTTATTATTAATTCAATGAACTTAGGATTGAAATTAATTAATTTTGTTTCGTGAAACATCGAGTTTTAAACATTTTATATGAAACTAGCAATTTTCTTAAATTAACTACATCATCACGAATTAGAGAGAAGCAATATATATGAAATGTGCAATTGTTAAAACATAAAAATTTGAAAGTTACTGTTGCATCACAAATTTGAGAAGAGCAATGCAAAAAATTTGAAAGTTACAGCTGCATTATCATAAATTTGATGGAAGCAATATGTATAACAAATAAAATTAGTAACGCATAAAAACAAAAAACATAGGTACTGCTGCCATCATCACAATATTTAGAAGAGCTATATTTATAGTGCGTGCAATTAGGAAAACATAAAAATATAAAAGTTATTGCTGCATCATCCAAAATTTGAGAGGAACAATGTACTTTTCATGTGAAATTAGCAGAAAAAAATGTATAAAATAATATATATATATATATATATATATATTGCTGCACAGGCCTGTCATTTAGGGGTCAGGTAGGTCAACTGCCCGTCTGGCTTTGAGAAGTAAATGTTTTTTACGGATGATTGGCTTGGTTTCTGCAGTTTTTTGGTAAAATTTGCATTGAGTGTACATCAATTGCATAAAAACTCAAAATAAATAGCCTGCTGCTACACCAATATAAATTGAAGAGGAGCCATGTATGATATATAAATTTGTCGGAGCATTGTTTTTTATAGAAAATATTTTATTTCTATTATACCGACGACGCACAGGCAAAAGTCACTGCTTCATAAGTGGATGTGAGTCCAAATCTCCAGTTTTGAGAAATTGTAGATTTGAGTTTTTACAACGATAAAAAAATCGTTATAAAAACTAGTATAAATCATTTTGCAAACACTTTATTTAAAATAACTAGTCATAAATTTTAACTTCGTGACTTTTGCCTGACCGCTGACGATATTGTTTCTCACGAAATTTGTCAAATTTATTAAATATATTTAAATATTCATTTATTTTTGAACGTTTAATTATATGAAGATATTAAAATAAAAAGAATACTCAAGAGAAATGTCTCCTACACCTTCTTCATCCTGAAGAACACAGCCCCGTTTCTAACTCTCCGAATGAAGTTGACGTATAATTCCTCGGACTTCTTATATAAGCACGATTTAGGGATTTCCCATTTATAAACATCCGAATATAAAGCGCAGATATTGTTTATCGTTCCATTTTTTTCGCTCCTACGGATGTTATCCTTTAATTGACTGTTTCCGTAAAATTTCGACACATTTATCAATATCCAATACTGTTATCGACAATACACATTCAAAGAATAGCATTACAGTAAGAAAAAAAAAATCCCTGTTGTATGACTAAGATTATGAAGTAATTAATAAAGCGTGATGTAAAAAAGTAACGCATTATTGGTTTCGTAATTAAAAATACAAATGGGCAGTTCTCGAAAAAATGTCCCGTGCGTAACGCTAAGTTTTTTATTTTTTCCAGTTAACCAAAGCCTTCAAAAAATAATGCTGTTGGAGAATAATACATGCTTTAATATACTATCAAAGCATAACAGTTAATCCTATATTTAATTAATAGTTACTTGAATAAAATAGAAAACTTAGCGTTACGCACGGGACATTTTTTCGAGAATCACCCAATTATGTGCGTTAAAATGCCAAGATTTGTCCTTAAAGTTGATAAATAGTTTATTGATTAGTTATTTATCGTCAGTGGTCAGCAAAGAGCAGCTAAGCTCACGATTTATATTAATGGAGCAAACTACTGAAATCGTTATGGATATCTATCTTTTATTTTCTTTGTTTTATTATGTTGTCCAGTCACAGTATAGTCAGTAGGGGGAACTTTGAGTCACGCTGGTTAACTTTGCGTCTATTAAGGTTTTTAATATATTTGATATAATGATAATTACAATAAAAACTACGACGTTCAGTACTGCATTCTCCCAGCAAGATTATAAAATAAACTTCGTATTCCACATTTTATATTGAAAAACAAAAAGTTCGCAAGATTGTACATAACTGATTGCATCATTTAATCAATCTGAAGTTATTGTTTGGGAGCTATTATTGAAGTTATTGAAAGTGCTTTTTTTACATTGTAATATTCTGTGCAATATTATGAATGATATAAACAGTGTGATGTTGTGAAGTACAGAAGGGGAGGTTTTACATATTTAGAAATTTATTTTTATTTTATTTTTATTTTTCTGATTTAAAGTTGAACTATTTTTGTTAAAATAATTTATTTTTCTTTCCATTTCTGACATGACTTAAAATTACCCTAAATGCGAGGATAGCTTTGAACCTGGCTAACAATTAATTTTAAATAGCTTTGGTAATTATTATTAATTAAATTTGAATAATTTATTTTTTTTTTTTTTTTTTTGACTTATCTCGGGCATGTTTAGCAATGCTAAACAACCCCCATGAATCCAAATATCTGCAAAAAATCCAAGAATAGCAATGGGTCATTAAGGACCTCGTCCTTCGTAAAACCCAAACAAGATAGAATGTGCTCAGGTGAAACCTCTCCAGCAGAGCACCAGTGACACTCCGGAAAAGTCTTGATATTCCCAGAGAATCTAAGAGCTGAATAATTTATTCAATACTTAAGGAGTCTTTCTTTCGTTTTATACCAACGATACAACAAAACTGAGAAAAATAACAGATTTTTTTAAAAAATACTTTTTATAATGCACTCAAAAGGACAAAATAACTTTTCTGGGTCAGAAAGGACAATTTAAAAATTCCTGTAGTTTTCGAAAATTCCAAGGAAATATCACCACAAACGAAGAAAAGTGCGGCTCAAGGTTTGGTTTGAAATGACTAGAACCGCACTTTTCTTCATTTGTGGTGACATTTCCTTGGAATTTTTGAAAACTACAGGAATTTTTAAATTGTCCTTTCTGACCCAGAAAAATCATTTTGTCCTTTTGAGTGCCTTATGAAAAGTTCTTAGTTTTTTTTTTTGTTTTTTTAATTCAGTTATTTTATTCTTTTTAGTGTAAATGTATTTCAGAAATAGAATAATTTTACCATCACAAAACTTCACCTTATTTTTTCATATAAATTCCCGGTACTAAAAGGGAGAAAACCTATAGACGTGTCATAAACTTTAAGCAGTTGGCATTAAAATTTAATCCTTGTTCCTCTCAAGGATTTATGCTTGCTAATTTCATGCTTGCTTCAGAGAAGCCTTGATTCAAAATTTTCATTATGATTGCTTTTAACCTTACTGTTGCAAGGCCACAAAATTTGTAACAATGGTTATTTAAATGGTTTCTATTTAAACATTTAATAGGGAAATTACATGAAATTTGCTGTTTTCCATCCTAATTGAAATAATAATTTTATTTTACAATTTTAGTTTTTCAGCTCTAAGTTGTACCTAAAGATTAAGCAATTCATTTAGTGAAATTCCGAAGTCTTAAAGTGGCTCAAGGTTACCCTGAATTACTGTATTACAATTGCATTAGGAAAAAAAATCCTAAAAGTTTTTTTTTTTTTTTTTTTTTTTTTTTTTTTTTTTTTTTTTAAAGATTTAGTAAAATAAGTTTTGGTAACTGTCCTAATGATTCAAAAAATTAAATTTATCATATGATTTAGCAAAGCGTAAATTTGTCGTGGGAGCTAAGTCATTGTCATCTCCTAAAAAATGCTCATCTCAAAAACATTAACCTTTAGATATGAGCATTCCATCAATAATTAATATTTTTTTCTGGGGCTTAAGAATTTACGCGCTGGGTAGTATGATCAATAAATCAGTAAATGGACACTTAAACACGACTTCAATATATGAAATTTATAATATCAGTAAAAAATGTTGCATTTAGTGCAATATATTAAAAATATTTTAATTGACATGCGTAAAAAAATAATAATAATTAGGATTTCGACATCTGGAATTCAAATTATGTTTTTCGCAATCACGATTGTGTGTGTGTGTATGTAGGCGTGTGTGTTTGTGCCTGTGTGCAGGCATGAGTGTGTGGGTATGTATGTGTGTGTAGGGTTGTGTGTATGCGTGTGTGTGTAGTGTAGGATATGGACGGTTTTCGCTAGAGGAGCAGCATAGAGAGGCCGGTCGACGGTGGTGCTGCAAAGGGAGGCGGGAGGGAGGAAATAAAATCATAGGAATTCAAAACAGTAAAATGAGAACAATAAGCAATGTGATTGTTCAAAAAAAAAAAAAAAACTTTTCGAATTTTTAAAATTAATTTGAACTCTGAAATTTTGAATTCAAATTATGTTTTTCGCAATCACGAGCTGCGACAGGACCCTACTCATTGGTTACTACCCCACTCGCTTGTTTCTAGAAACGGTTCCTGTCCCTCCTTTTGGGCGGTTACGTGTGTATAATTGTGTATGTGTAAGCTTGTGTGTGTCCGTAGACCTGTGTGTATGTACGTTGGCAAGTGTGTATGTGTGTAAAGTTGCGTGTGTGTATATGTGTGAGTATGTACGAGCGTGCGTGTGTGTGTATATGTGTGAGTGTGTATGAGCGTGCGTGTGTGTATGTGTGTGAGTATGAGCGTGCGTGTGTCTAGAACATGGACACCACCGGCCAGGAGCAGCGGCTACCGGGGGGCAGTGCTCAGGACCAGAGGAGACGCGCCTGCAGAGGGCGGTGGGGTTGAAAAAGGAACCGGACATCAAGGACGGTCAAATGAAAGCAATTAGCAATCGTGATTGCTCAAAAAAACCGTTTTACTAGTGGGCTAAATTCTTTAGTCGTTTCCTTTTTCGAATTCAGCTTTTTGCATTCATTTTTTGACGGATCAGTAAAAATGTATGGGAAAATTTTGCGAACTATTGAGTTTTCGCTTAAAAATAAATAAATAAGGAAAGCTTTTTTACATTTTAAAGAACTGACGAGATGAGTTAATTCTGAGATTTTGCCTACAATAAAATTGAAATGTTAAAAAAAAAATTGTATTTATTGTGCATAAATAAAGGAACCCGAGAAGTATAAATCCCAGAAAATTATGAAATGTAATCACAAAAGAAACGAAAAAATTTCGTATAATATCACTCACCGGCTTCAATAGGAGCAGATATCAAAAATTTGAAAAAAAAAAAAAAAAAAAAAACGCAATAAACTAATTTCACGATTCTTCTTACCACAAAAATCGCACTAAGTTTTGTTTACATAGGTGATGCGTGATGGTCTTTAAACGATAAATGCCATAGCGACACATCAATAAAATTATATGTTTTAGGTTAAATGTATCAAATTAAACTATAAAAATCAACCAGAGTAAGTATAAGGTTATAAATGTTTTGCTCGTATCGTAGAATTTGAGACTAATGATTGATACATGTTAGTTTCCTTGGACTATTTATTTCATTTTTAGAAAATTTATTTTTACTTATTTATTTGTTTCTTCATTATTTGTATTTTATTAGGTATTGTTATTATTATTTTTTTATTATTATTTTTTTTTTGACAAAGATGAATTATTTCAACAGCAGAAAGATTGGATATTATTTTTCACTTTGATTTTGTGTTTACATTTCATGATATACTGCAATTTTTCTACATTAAATAACAATTGTTTATCAAAGTTGTTTGTTTGTATCAAAGAACTAAATACAAATTAATTTGAGGCAATCTAGGATCGAAGAGAGGTTGACGTGCAAAATCAGTCACCTTAGCAGTATCAATGACATGACTGGCCCAACATTTCTTTGATAAGTTTTTGAATATTGGGTTGTAACGAGGCCAATTGTGTTTTGTGTGTGTGTGTGTATCTGTTACCAAGCTTCAGATTACTTTTAACACCTTGCTAGATATTACGACTACTTCATATATATCAATGCAGAAAACCAAATATTCACAATGTGTAGATGAAAACTGCACTAAAAACCTCAAATAATAATAATAATAATAATAATAAATAAATTAATAAATAAATAAATAAATAAATAAATAAATAAATAAATAAATAAATAAATAAATAAAATAAAAAGGCGATAATGTCGTTAATATTTACATGTGACTAAAAAATTGAGCAAACTTGAGTTAGTTTTAGTTTTTATGTGCTGTAAAAGCACTTATTTTCTCGAAAATGAAGACATCGTTTATTTTGTTACTTGATAATTTAGCGAATTTCATACGAACCAAACTGAAAGTTGAGAATTTAGCGGTGAAATTATATTTCACAAGGCTTAAATTTTTGCGATTACGATAGGCAGACGAAATAAATCCGTGATAATTAAAGCCTTTCAAAAATCCTCATACTATGTATTATATATAATAGTGAATTCACTGATCAAGTAACGCTCTGACGAAACTCGCTCAAAAGCATAATGATAATATTTTTTGGTAACATTTGACGTGCAGGGAAATGCTTTATTTTGACAAGGCTGGATTGGATCCGATAATTTAACTGTTTTACTGGTAAGACTCATTTTAGGGGAATAAAGAAACGAAAAAGTGGTCAATAATTAACGCTATCTACTGAAGTTGAGGGTTAGTCCACTGGTTTTAGGGCAAAAATTTCAACTATCACAATATCACCAAGCAGGCAATTGCTTCGTTCGAATGTAGAAGCAATTATCACCCGTCCTACATTGACGGGCGATTTTCTAGTAAGTGCTTTTGCAGTATATATTTTCCAAACCTTCGCGTCTCCTTTAAAATTCTTCTAGGCCCAGCACGTTGAGAACCTCAGGCCTAGGCAATGTCACAATTACATTCGAACGAAGCAATTATCACCCGTCCTACATTGACGGGCGATTTTCTAGTAAGTGCTTTTGCAGTATATATTTTCCAAACCTTCGCGTCTCCTTTAAATTCTTCTAGGCCCAGCACGTTGAGAACCTCAGGCCTAGGCAATGTCACAATTACATTCGAACGAAGCAATTATCACCCGTCCTACATTGACGGGCGATTTTCTAGTAAGTGCTTTTGCAGTATATATTTTCCAAACCTTCGCGTCTCCTTTAAAATTCTTCTAGGCCCAGCACGTTGAGAACCTCAGGCCTAGGCAATGTCACAATTACATTCGAACGAAGCAATTAACACCCGTCCTACATTGACGGGCGATTTTCTAGTAAGTGCTTTTGCAGTATATATTTTCCAAACCTTCGCGTCTCCTTTAAATTCTTCTAGGCCCAGCACGTTGAGAACCTCAGGCCTAGGCAATGTCACAATTACATTCGAACGAAGCAATTATCACCCGTCCTACATTGACGGGCGATTTTCTAGTAAGTGCTTTTGCAGTATATATTTTCCAAACCTTCGCGTCTCCTTTAAAATTCTTCTAGGCCCAGCACGTTGAGAACCTCAGGCCTAGGCAATGTCACAATTACATTCGAACGAAGCAATTATCACCCGTCCTACATTGACGGGCGATTTTCTAGTAAGTGCTTTTGCAGTATATATTTTCCAAACCTTCGCGTCTCCTTTAATATTCTTCCAGGCCCCGCACGTTGAGAACTTCAGGCCTAGGCAATGTCACAATTTACACTCAATGTGAGCTCAGCCCTCTCCCTCTCTAATTTAAACAAGCTTACACTTAACAGCACATAAAATTCGGACATTGACATTCAGTTATTAAAAATATTAAGGCGGAGCTAAAAGAAATCACGTGGGAGAAGGGCAGTACTTCGTTTCAAGCATTGGCAGGAATTCGGAAGTTGATAGTTGGGTTTTTACTCTGATAAAGCTGCGACGAATGACATATTTAATGAACTAGATTTTTTTGATTTTCAAAAGTATTTATCTAGCTAGATTCGAAGTTTGTTTCTCCATCGGGGTTTTTCCCATTCGGGGTCCTGTCTGTCATCCTGTGTAGGCTTTTAGCAATAGTTTTCGCTTTGTAATACGTTGAGGATTTATAGGCCACTCAATGAATCCAGCCCATTTGAAACTTTAAAAGATCTAGTAACATATTTTGAATTTTTTGAAGTTTGATTATTGAATCAAATCATAATAGGGTCGTTTCCAAAATTTTAAAAATATTTTTTCCTGAAAAAGCATGCTTAAAAACATAGGATCTGACCATTTTTTAAATAATTCAACTAAGTTTAATATTAAAAAAAAATACTTTAATCGGTGCGCTTTCATTGTTTACGCTTTTGCCGAGGACATCACAACTGATGAAATGCCATTCGCTGATGCCATTCACAGAGTAGTATTTAGTTCGCATCTTTACTCACGAGTGCTGGCAACGATATGGCTGATAGCAAGCGTAGAGCGCAATATTTAATTCGCTTCTTGATTATCATAACGTGGAAACGCGGTAGAAAGATGCGGCAAAGTACATAATTTGTGACGTCGTAAAGACCACGCCACATTTTTAAAATGGGACATTTTAAAAAATTAATTAAAAATCAAGCGTTGGGAAAATAAAGTTTTCTACCGTTCCATGTTATTTTTTTTTTTGCTTATTCTATCAATTTCAGTGGCTAAAAGTAGTACTTTTGACTGATGGAAACAACCCCATTATTTTACAATGAATTTCTGTAGCGTTCTGTTCTGAAGCTCACCTATTTGGCATTGAAAAGGGGCTCCTTGTAACCCCGAAACACGTGTCTGCAGTTCTCTGCAAATTTGTGCGATTTAACGATGTAATGTTTTTTTTATCGGTCAGCCCAAAGGTACTTTTCTACTTCTTACTAAAATGTGGGTAGCAGATGCTGTATATCTTACCATAAATAACACGAAATCAATATTTATACGGCATTATTCTGTACCTCAGAGCCAGACCAACGTACGTCCAAAAATTGCGATTTTCCGTTTATTAGTGCATTGTATGTAGAACTCTATTCCGCATCGAACCACATAAACGTAATTCAATAAAAAAAAAACAATTCCTTATAATAATTTACTAGTGTTTAAAGAGCGCGAGTCCAATCCTTTGTTTGCATCAAGCGACGTTTTCCTCGCTCTCCTGCAAAGTAGCGATTACGTGACTTAAGTTAGTCTGGCTCTGAGGTTCGGTATTAACTAACTTAAAAAGTGAAAACAATTAGAAAAATTATAGGGTATACTATTTCGTTGAATGTTAGCCATTTCTGTTAATGCTTTTTACAGTACAGACTACTAGTAAAAAAATTTTCACTAACTGTTAAATTAATTTTTAATGCTAGTAAAAAATAAAAAATAAAATATTACGCTATTTTTTTATTTTTAAGATTTTAAAGAAAATAAAAAAACCAATTTTTGAGAAATAAGTTCAGTGCTTTACAATATTACTTATACCAAGACGGCCGTAACCAGAAAATAATTTCGGAGAGGGTTTAAAAACTTTCATGCGGAGCTTTGCACTATTTGTGCTAATGTTCAAGTCGTCGGGTTATCTATTATGAAAGTGTTTTAAGCAATTAATATACATATGAAAGACATTTGAGTTATGGAACAATATTTTTTGGAAAGTTTTAAATATGAACGAAAATTTAACTGTGAGACCGAACTTTTCGGGGCAGAGTGAACCCTAAGAACCCCCTTGCCCCTTGTATACGGCCCTGTACCAAGAACATAATATTTAAGAAGAAAAATACAAGACTAAAAATGTCTTTTGGAAACGTTGTAAAATAGAATGTCAGAAAAATTTATACTTACGTTTTCGGAACTTGTACTCTAGAATATAAAATGAATGTTTGGTGATGAAATTCAATCTGTTTTCGTGTTTTGATAAATTATTTGAGAATCTCTATTTTTACAAGAAGAATTTCACTTTCGTCAGAGATATGGCATCTTGATTGTAATATTTTATACTATCTAACACAACTTCGATCGATCTGTAATTTGTGAACAGGTTTAGCAAGCCTAGGGATACAGTTTTTTTCGTTGCAAATGAAAAAAAAACAACGATAATGATTACAGCTTTTGCTCACTTATGTTCATGTAACCTTCAAAATTGATTTCTACTGGTGTAGAGGTGTTTTCAGTCATACGACCTTGAATAGCGACGGGATTTATTTTCTCTTATTCGTAAGACAAAGAAATGGATATCAGAAAACTTTTAACAAGCGATACTTTTAGCTAAACCGTAAAAACGTTTGATGAAACTAATATTGAAATTATATTCACTACCAAAAGTTGAGCAAGGAATGAAACAGCTAATTTCAGGAAACCAATTGAATTGGTAACATAAGAGTTTCAAAAAGAACCCTTTCCTCAAACACTTATTTTAAGAGTAATAGACAAAGGGGCTCCCATGACACCCACTTCATTTTATTCAGGTTACATTTTATCAGATCAGGCTGTCCCCGTCAACACCCCCCCCCCCCCATGAAGTTTTGCTAATTTCCTATAAAAAATAAATATTTTCTCACCTTCGAACAAAATTCATTGCAACGGGCTCCCAAACCCGTAAAAGCGCAGCTAATTGAGACGTTGCAATTTGCTGCAAAGGCAGAGTGAGGGATATTTCTTTTTAATGACCCGTGCTTAACTTTTGGAAGTGGGTATAGTTAAATAGATTCATTTAATTTTTGGAACTGATCACAAATGCATCGCAAAATGATCCAACTAAAAGGGTTCTTCTATACTTGAAAATAATTTCCCTTCTAACGTAAGGGTCATTCCATGCGAAATGAGCAAATCAGCTGTGGCTGACATGTCACAGATTTCAATGAAAATTTTTATTTAGGTAAACCATGCATATCTATGAGGGAATGCAAAGTATGGAAGTTTAAAAACTGTTTGTTGCTTTGTTATTGAAATTAGAAGTTGATGCTTACGCTAAGCCTAAATTTTCAGAGTTCATTGCTGCCAGTCTGTGACTCAATAACTCCATAAGTTATAAACGTACACTTAAGAAATAAATATTTCCGCATTCTATAAACAAATCTCCTATTGGGAAAGAGCAAAGTAAAATTTACTCGGATCTTTTTTTTGAATCTGAGATATTAACAAAGATTGAAAATTTTCCAATTTACTTCAGATTTTAAATCACTTTTCTAGCTCTTTTAATGAAAAAATAACAGTAAAAATGATTCAGATTGAAAAACGATCTATAAGTAACTATCTGCTCTAATTTAGTAACTGTTTATGAATTTCTTGATGACGAAATTGTACTTAAAAAAATCGAAAATTTCCAAAAATTTCATTTTTTCCTGTATTTTAGATGTTTTTTTGAAAATGAGGGAATACTCTAAATTTGCTCAATGTTTTTTACATAATATATCGAAGTGTCTTTTAGATGCTACTAAATTTTAATCATTGGTATCAGCGTATTTTTGTTACTGGAGTAACTTGAACTAAGGTAAAATTTCATTAGTTATTTCTTTTTATGTTGTAAGTTTAGCAAAACTAACCATTTTTTTCGTGTTTCATTTTCTCAAAAGCATGTTTATGAAGTACATGCTGAAATGTAAATTTTTTTAAATTGAAATAAATGTCAATTTTACTTGCTTTTGTATCATTTAGTCGTTTATCAAGTTCTTTGAATTCTCGTTATTTCACATAAGGGTCAATCCATACAGGTTCCACACAGTATAAACTTCTCATTCATGTCCAAATATTTCTAAGTTATCAAATTAAAATAATTATTTTGAAAATTGCAATATGTTTTTTCAGTATAATGGGGCACAATATACGTAATTTAAGAAGGTGCCTTGAAGTTTTTACACTTTTTATTTCTGTTTTAGTGTGTGAATTGACTAGCGAAATTGCTTAATTTCAAAGACCTGTATCTTTTTTACAAACCAAATAAAAAAAAACAATATGTGTAACATGTATAGTACTTGAATGGAATATTCAATTGGCCAGGAAATTTTATTTTTAATTCAATCCCCTTTTGGTTTATAGGGGTCTAAAAATGTCATTTTTGTCATTTTTCCGAATTTTGAGGGGCTATAATCTATAAAGGGTACACAAACACACAGCAACAGTTACATACTCTTTTTAGCATGGTTCCAGTGATTAGTTTTTGCCGTATTTTATTTTGTGTTTCCGCCCCCTACGTGAGTTATCCCCCTTTGAAATGAGTAAAATTTTTACATTTGGTCTTGAACTTTAACCTGTTGCCATTATTTTAATTATTAACGTACAGCTACGTAACTCAGCATGTAAGACTATCAACTTAAGCACTTTAACATCAAAGCGTTAAATTAACTGTCATAAATGTAATTCAAATAGATTTTGGCCAAAATGCAAAGGTCTAAAAGTCCCATTTTTGACTACGAAAATCACTTTTGATGACATCTAAAAAATCAAAGTTGAGAGAAAAAATAAAAGAGGTTTTAAACATCTTTCATATGCAGCTTTTAGGGATATGAATTTCAAAAAAATTAAAAATGGTCGAGCACAACCATCCGTCGAACCTGTATGGATTGACCCATAAAACAGAAAGAAAATGCTATTTTTCTGAATTTTATTTTACGTTTGGAAATCAAAAACCAATTTCGAGTTTCTTCAAGCAAATAGTAGAAACACAGCTCTATATTCTTGAAAAATTTTAAAGTTGTCTGAATTTTTCCTCATTTGAATTTTTGTGTGTACGTGAAGGGGAAAATCATCATTTTACAAAATGTCACTAAGTTTAAAACTGGTTTTGAAGACAAATGAGTTAAAATACAACTTCAAAAGTAAGGTATTTCTTTTATTATACTTAGCACATTATTGGGTATTAATTTCATCAAAGCTAATGCATTCTTTAAAGATTGAGATTAAAAAATAAAATGCTTCATTATGAGAAAATTGAAATATTTTCAGTTTTTGAGACTCGGTTAAAAGTTAACTATAATAACTTTGAAATTTTTACTGATATCAGATTGATTACCCTACTCCATAGATTGCAAAAACATATAACTTTTATGTTTTCATTAAATAGTAAATAAGATACAAGCCTTCAAAAGTGCAACATTTAGCATTTTTGAGAATGCTGTTCAATTTGACTAATTTTCAATCGCATGTAACTATTTAAATAAAAAATTTTAAGCAAAAATATTTTAGATATTTTTATATAGGCATAAAAGGAACCTGTATACCAAATTTCATAAAAATCTGTTACCATGCGGCCACCACTTTTTTGCGAATTTTGCTGATTTCGCATGGAATGACCCGTAAATGAATTTCCAAGATGAGTTTTTTTTATGTCAGAAATTTATAATACGGGGCGATGTAATTTAATTCTTTTGTGTTTCTTCTATGTTTGTACGCCTAAATATTGAGGAAAAAAGTACTTTGAACCGAATAGTTTCTATTAAAAAACGCTCATCAATAAATTGCAGTGAATTACAATTTAAATGTAACTATTTTGTGATTTAGATATTGTCAACTCATCAGTTAGCTACTAAAAGTTGTGAAGAAAACATTTTGAAGAGACTGAAACATCTTTTAAATACAACTTCTGGTGGAACCTACAACGTAGACAAGGAAAACAGTTTTACAGAAAACGCCAGGAGGAAATGTCACTTTTTCATATCGGGGGGTTTTATGGAAATGTCGCCATATATCGCCATTGATTTGAAATCTCATATCGGGCACAAAAGTTGGCGAGATATCGCCAACTATAGTTTTCAAATGGATGCCAAACATAGCCACATTTCGGCTATATGGTTTTCGGGGCCCAAGAAACTAGATGAGAGCAATCGATAGTTATTATGGACATATTTTTAAGGAATAAATAAATACCTTCGTGCTGAAAATAAAAGATAATAATGCAATGTTTCTTTTGCATTGAAAAATGGATTCCTTGTAACCCAAAAACTCGCGTCTGTAGTTTCCTGAAAATTAGGGCTTGTTAACATTGTTTTTTTATTCTTTTATCTTTTATGTTCCTTTGGTTGTTCAGAAATAGTTTTGGAGTTGATCGTAGGGTAGCTTTTTTTCTTTACCTTTGATGTCTCCCCTCTACATAGAAAGTGTGTTGAACTGTGGATAGCTGATAATAGTGAAAAATGTTCTAGAAACTTCTTTGGAAAGGCTTCTAAATTACTAAGAAGTTATTATATCCTTTTAGAAACTGATGTTTTCGCTTGGTTTTCTTTAAGACGGCCTCCGTGCTTAGCACAATCTGCACTTTTGATCAAAATTCGAGTTATCGTCACGAAGTGGTTCTTTATAACATATTTTCCCAACATACTACAATGTTTTATGCTATTTTATGAACGGGAAACATTTTTGTAAAAACTCTGAAAGAGTGAAATCTGAATCAATTATACAGAGTCTATCAGTACAGCGTTTAGAGACTTTCAGGACACATAGAGTACACCTAGACGATGGGAAATCACACAGCAATGTATGGTCAGAAACGCTTTCCTGACGCGATCGTGACGATACAAAGCACAAGAAAGACAAGACACGAATAAGAGGGAAAAAGATGTTTGTTATTTTTAATACAGCAAAAATACTGGTAGGTTTTTGTCTGGAGTACACGATAGATGTTGTTACGTAAACCGAAGCATCAGATGACGGTGCATGCGCACACGTGGTTTTTGTTCGTTCGATCTTCAATGCGCCGGAGATGTGAGGCATGCTTCACGACCCGGGGTCGTAATTTCAAACACCTACTTTGATGACGATCGCTGGCTCGTTAATGTTCTTTTTTCTTAGCTTTTTGCTGTACTAAGGAAAATAAGCATGTTTTCTTCTCTTATTCATGTCTTGCCTTTTTTGGTGATTTTTGTCGTCACTACCGCGCCAGGAAAGCGTTTCCGACCATGCATTGCTATGTGGTTTCCCATCGTCTAAATGTGTGTACTCTATCTGCCCGGAAAATCTGTAAACGCTGTACTGATACACCCTGTATATGGAGGCGTAAAACTTTAAAACGCTATTTCTCATTTTGAGTTCAACTACAGATACCACTTTTGTGCTCAGCACAGCAGTGTACGCGAGAGCTTCTGTGTATATTTGTTGATTTGAATCAACATGCTGGAAACGAATTGCTCTTTTTTTCAATCTGTATCTCGTCATCTATTGCTCGTAAAAGTTACTATTTACCAAAATATATTGTTTAACAATATGAAAGAATGAATTTCATACCATTTTATGCAAGTTACAGCTTCATTTATTTTCTCTTCAATTTTTTTTTTTTTTTTTTGGAATTGTTAAATTTTTTTGAAATATTTGACAGAGTAACGTTAGTGAGAGGAAAATTTAGCTTTCAAAACTGAAGTTGGTATACGTGAAAGTAGGGTCATTTAGTTTTACACGAACTTGTTTGGTGCTGAAAGTGTGCACCAGATGAAAATGGAAAGTGGATAAATAGAAAGTGCGATCTAGGGAAGATTAGTATAAGAAAAGTGTTACTGATTATGTTTAAAATTCAAAAATGCTAAATAACGAAGGATTCCACATTTGGGACAAAGTACATTTCATATTGTCGTTGTTGGAAACAGGGTGAACTCGTAAGTTTTGCAGCACCGAAACGGCATTGAAAAATTGAGAAATAATGGCATTCACAATCCAGAGCTGTGATCGATTTTGTGTGAAAAGAAAATTTATTTTTACAGAAAATCAGAGGGTACGTTTTCGCGATCATATTCACATTTTACTGACAGTATTTTTTTAATTGGAAAATATATTGAAAAGGGGATGTAAGCTGAAATCGAAAAAAGAGACAAGCTATTGAACACTGCTATAGAAAGTTTTTTTTTTCTCCCGGTCGCACACGTTATCGTTATCATTATAATATTTTTGATTAGTGACTAGCACATCAAAAAAAAAAAAAAAACTATCGTAAAGACACACGATAGACGCGAAACTTTTGTCTTTTCGTTTCTTTCTTTCTTTCTTTTTTGAGCAATCACGATTGCTTATTGTTTTCACTTGACAGTTTTGAATTCCTATCATTTTATTTTCCCATCAGCACCCTCTGCCAGCACCACCGTCGCGTCGACCGGCCTCACGATGCTGCTCCTCTTGCGAAAACCGTCTCCAGGATGCGTCCATATCCTACACACACACGCATACACATACATACACACACTCATGCCTACGCACAGACACAAACACACACTCCTACACACACACATACACACACTCATGCCTGCACACAGACACAAACACATATGCCTACATACACACACACACACGAACGCCTACACACACGCGCGCGTACACACACAGCACTGCATACACAACACGCACACACATGCATACATACGATTGCGAAAAACATAATTTGAATTCAAGATGCCAAAAATTCAAATTAATATATTTTTCTTTTTTTTTTTGTATTTTGAACTGTCACTTCATCAGCACTTTTTCTCTCACTCCACGCTTTTGTTTTTCTGCACCGAACTTAGGCACATTCACAACAAAATTGTATATTTTAATGAAGAAAATAGATTTGGAACAACAAGAAAACTAATCAATGCGCGAAATACGCTTTTTAATTGTTGCGGAAAACATTGAAAAATAAAAGTAATTCTAAATTTAATTTTGTTAATAAAAATTAACTAATTTCAAGGTTGAACTAAAGAATTGTGGATTACGCTTTTAAACTGATGATTTGCTGAAAGAAATTTTCGAAAACCTATTCGCAACCCCAATAAACTATAGGGGGCGCTGCAGCCACTGTCTAATGGCGGATGAAAAAAATAAAACAAACAAATGCCGTAACTTATAACTTGCTTTGACGCTTAGAGAATGAGAGTAATTTTTCATCATGTTTGTGGGAAGCTTTCTTTTCTATTCTTCTGAAATTACATTACACCATAAACTGTCTGAAGCCTGTAATTTACCCCAAAGAAAACACGTGGAATGGAATGTTTTACTTTTTTCTTTAATATTGTTAATCACCGCAAGGTAGCGTATTCGAGCTCTGGAGTTGCGAACATCATTTGAAAAATTTAAAATTTCAAAAATACACAATTATAAGTTCGGTCTTGAAATTAACTTGTGAAGTTTAATAACAACACTGACTTTATAATTGATATTATTTTTTACTGTTTTTGGCAACAATTAAAACACGGAAGTATTTTAACTTAATAATTACTATCATTTTTCAATGGTTTTGGCAACGCACAAAAAAAAAAAAAAAAAAAATACATTACTTCCATCAGACAAAAAATTTGCAGATCGGAATTTCAGAACCCTCGCATAAAAAAGAAGTTTCACTTCAGAAATGGAAATAGAGATATATGTTCATCAACACACACTAAAAGGAAAACTGATTCAAACAGATACTCTCGCAAGAGACTGAACCAGACGCTCTTTAAACCAAAATCAATACTTACTACTGAAGCCATTATTGTGTTGGAAACGGAGGAATTTTATATAACGAAGTATAAACTTAGAAAAATGAGACTTTTTTTTAAACTCTTGATTAAGTAACAACAAGTTTTAAAGCTTGTTGCGTGATGTTTGCGCACCTGCTCAGTTGCAGTTGCACGACAAATGTTTTATGAGGCATCAGAATTAATCTTACCTTTTTTTTTTCTAATCGTATCCTATGCGTGATATGTATAACAGCTGTGAACACTCTTTCGTATCAACAAATTTCCTTGCGTTCGATTTTTTTCATACATGACTTTTGTAAGCTTACCAGGGAGTTTATTACTGTAATGCTAGTTCATAATGATGTGGGATTACTTGAGGTTAAGAGAAACTGAGTTTCAATGTTTCAGCTTTAGATCCTTCTCATTCTTTTGGAGGAATTGAGATTACATTGTATGGATAGTGTCCAAGACTACTCCCCGAGTGCAATTGGGTAAGAAAATCCCTAAATCTATCCCTTTTGGACGGGTTACGCTACCCCTGTGCCATCCCCCTAAATTCCACTCCTCCGTACCCATGACATTAAATAGTAGATTGTCTAGAGAATTGTCGGAACATAATTTTAAGAGCTGTTCTGTCATAAGTGTTTGTACCCACTTAATAAAGTATAGATACCATTTATTAAGTACAAGCGGTACCCGCACGGCTTTGCCCGTAGTAGAAAATTGAAAGGTCATTTGGTTTGCCTGTATATTTACAAATAAAGGATGATGAATTTCTCGCCAATTTGCTATGGCTATTTTTTCGCCCATGTTACGGTTCCACGTTATGATAATTTAGTAATTTACTCGTCCACGTTGTGATAGTTTGTTTGGTAAAATGTTCTTAAAATTGAATAGAAAAAGAACAAAATTGAATTTTCGAAAAATCGCTTTGAGGTGCACACCCTCATGCTACAAACTAATTTTGTGTGATGGATGCTTTTCTAAAAACGTGTGATCACAAGTTTTTTATTTGTTACTAGTGTAATCCGCACGACTTTACCCGTAGTAGAAAACTAAAAGGTCTTTTGGTTCGCCTGTATATTTACAAATAATGTATAATGAATTTTTCGCCAATTGGCTTGCCCATGTTATGGTTCCACATTATGATAACTTGGTAATTTACTCGTCCATCTTATGATAATTTTGCGCGGGAAAATGTTCTTAAAATTGGAATGGAAAAAGATCAAAATCGAATTTTCGAAAAATCGCTTCGAGGTGCACACGCCCATGCTACAAACTAACTCTGTGTCAAATATCATGAAAATCGGCCGAACGGTCTAGGCGCCATGCGCGTCACAGAAATCCTGACATACAGAGAGAGAGATCCAGATAGAGAGACTTTCAGCTTTATTATTTGTAAAGAAGACTAAGAGATCTTTGTCGTAATAAAGTATTGAAAGAACATTACAGTCAAATAGAAGAACCATCCTGATGTTTTTTTCGAATGGAAACCGTGTGGAATATCACATATGATTTAGTTCAGAGCTAAAGTGGAAAAAGTCCTTGTATGATTGAATTCACTTTAGCTGTGAACGCCTTAGACAGCACAAAGCTCTTAAGGCTTTTATTGTATCAGCAGTGGCGTGCACAGAAATTTTGGGGCCCGTTACAAATGACTAGTACAGGCCCCCTCCATATTTTTACCTCTACGTCCCTACATATATTTCCCCCCTTGTTTTAAAAACTCGGCCCCCTTCAGACTCAGGCCTGTGCCAACAGGTGTCCCGCCCCCCGTGCACGCTCCTGTATATCAGACGTTCAAAGCTAAAAAGGATTAAGTCGTTCATTGACTTGATCCACTTCAGCTTTGAACGCGTCATACATCCTGATAATATTACTCAGGGTTCGCTGATATATATCAGTCGATATATATCATGATATATATCACGATATATATCTTGATATATATCCAATATTTGTTTTGAAAATATCATGATATTTTCGATATTTATTTTCTCAACTACGGTATTTTCGATATAAAAGTTATATTAATCATAATAATATTATTCATTAATTATTACAAATAACCAAACGTGATGCACTATATTTTTGTGATGTATAATACATCATTAATACAGCAAAGTAATATTATTTTTTCTTTTTTATTTCATATTAATTTTTATTATTAGTAATGTAACCATATTAAAAGTGACTAATTAAATATTAAACATTGGGCAGAAAAAAAAATGTCTTATATGGCTGAGCAGCGACTCATGCATATTTTTATTTCTGAATCATATAACTGTAAAAGTAGCTAACAGATGAAAAATGAGTAAAACAGCTAATGCAAAATTAACTTCATTAAAAGTGACAGAAAAGTAAAATGAAATATTAGATATAAATGATGAGAGATACCTTAATTTTAATTCTACATATTGTAATAATAATGTAAGAAAATAAAGAGAGTGATTTGAGGGTGCATTTACTATTTTGAAGACTTTAGTTTGTGTTGATTGAAAATATCGGATATATATTAAAATATCAGATATTTTCGATATTTTCGAACCCTGATATTAGTACGCATGAATGTATTGCTTTAATTATTGTGAAAGTGTCTAGAAAAGAAAAAAGAAAACAGTATAATAACAGTGCATGCGCGAAAAAACGAGCATATCTTCAACTTGTATTTTTTGACATTACAAGAGTGAGAGCTGACCGCCTTGTCTAGTGGTCAGAGAAGTCTGACTGCGGGTGGGGAGGTTTCGGGTTTGAATCCCGGTTTGAGCATGGATGTACTTTCGTTCTCCTGTCCTTGACCTTCCTTTATGTGTGAATGGTTGCCTACCCTATAAACAGGTCCTGAGGGCATGTGTTTACTGTGAAAGTTGGACTTCACATCAAATTACCTAAAGATGAAAAAGTGAAGCAGCGCACCTCAAATTACCAGCCTAGCTGGCACAAGAGAACAACAAGAAGAATAAGACAATCTAGTGTAACATGTAAAACAGATCTGCAAGTCAGTTTTTTGTTTAATGTTGCATTCAACCACAAAGAAGGTTGGATGTAACAACTTTCCTCTTGCAAGGCATTGTTTGTTAGTTCTTTGTAGTTTGTTTAGGAATTGTCCTCAAAAGTCATATATTTTATCATACTTGCTGTATTTAATCAAACAAGTCGACCCTCTTAATCATATTAATTAATTAAATAATGACTCATAAATACGTTTCTCACAAATATATTTTGTATTTATAATTTCACGGTACTTATGATACCTTGAGGTAATAAAAGTCCTTTAGATTTTCCCCAGCCATCCTTATCCGTTATACAGCAAGGAAATTTAGCTTTTCCCCATCCATCATCATCTACCGTACAACAAGGAAACGGTATTTTGGAGAAAATAAGGTAATAATAAAGTGGTATGACACTTGTTTTCTCGGTTGTAGTCGGAACTGGTGTTGTGGTTACTTCTTCGGTTGTGGTAATCATTTCTGTCGTAGTTGTGGGTAATTCCGTAGTCGGTTCTGGCGTTTCTGGCATAGTTGTTGTAACTTCTGGCTCTGGTGCAGTATCGTTTTTGACTTCACATGTGTAAGATGGAATTGGCACGCTTTCCGGGAACCGTGGCCATTTCTTGATCACAGCATACAGAGCGTCTCCTGGGCAGGAAGTACAGTAGGCATCTCTGTGTCCGATTACAGTGAAATTGTCTGTCAGGTATCCCTAAATGAGATGAGAAGAAAATTTGTTGTAACCTTTTTGAACTCATATATTATGTACCATAAACTGTAAAATTCTCAAAAAAATAATAATCAATGATCTAGAGTCGCTATATAGATAGGCCGACGCATCAGCTTAAGTTTAGCCATTTTCGATCGGATTTTGCATTGTTGCGCTGCGAGGGTTACCAGAGCAAAGTTTCGGGTTTCGCTAAATTTGCGAAAATAATACTTTATTTAATTAATAATTCACGTGCCGCTAATAATCGCTCGCAGTGAACAACCATCAAACGCGATTACTCGCCAGAAAAGACAACCGCTCAAACACGCGCTCCGATCCAAAAAGGCTGATCTCAGCTGATGCGTCGGCTCGTATATATAGGGGCCTTACAATGATCGAGTAATGCTCCTGATGTCATCAACAATAACACGGAATGATAATTTGATAATGTGTTTTAGCAATGTTTAACATACAGGGAAAGGCTTTATTTTGACAACGCTGAAACTGGATCGGGTAACTTAACTGTTTTACTGGTAAGACTGTCATTTCAGGGGAATGAAGAAATGAAAAAGTGATCAAAAATGAACGCTATCCAGGGTTAACCCACTGGAGTTAGGAGTAAAATTTCAACTATCGAAATATAACCAAACTGGCAATTGCTTCGTTCGAATGTAGAAGCAATTTTCACCCGTCATATCCCGATGGGCGATTTTCTAGTATCCACAATTAGTAACGGTTAGATTTACAAGTAAAATCACTAGGAAGAATGTAAATTGGAAGTGAGTTCACAATGAATAAAAATCCTTTTTTATTGGTCGTGATAATGGACGTAAAAGGTCATACTGTAAAATTTAAGTGTACATTGAAATGAAAAGAAAATATAACGCGTTTTTATCTTACTGCCATCAATTATCACGCGAGTTGACCTCCCGACTATCCAAAATAAGTTGTCTCTGGATTTACTAGGAAAATCAGAAGACATTTGATAGTCAAATATTGCTCTTGATAGCGGTAAATAAGATTAAAATATACAAAAAATAATTTCTTCTGCAGTACTTGCGGACGTAAAAGTTTGATTACTGTATAAATATCTGTCAGACTAGCCCTCCTACCCTTCCCCCACCCCCCATGGAGGAGGTAAGGGGTTCCACAGCAATAGAACTCGGAAATAGAACATGATCGATTATAAAAAGAAAGGGATTAAAACGTATGTTTGTATACGTTTTGGTGGAAATGAAAGGTGCCCGTGGGGGAGCTATCGAGGGAACCTCTTAGTAAACGTGAAAATACTGTTGGGATCGTCTAAATGATAAACAAAAGTTAGAGCTAGAGCGATCTTTTTGCTATGAATTATCATATGCATTAAACTCTTCATAGTAAGTTATATTGAGTTTCACAGGACTAATCTGTAGATATTGATAATACTAAACTGTAACACAAGGAACAGTTAGTAATCCAACGTTTTCACAACGTTGGATTACTAACTGTTCTAATTTTCAGCACAAAGGTATTTATTCGTTATGTAACACAAGGTTTCGATCATGCTTCTTACCTTTTGGTAAATAAATCTTGCACATTTTTTCAGTACTTAATACAGAAATGTTCTTCATTTTTTCGCTCACAAAATTTTTTTTTCACAAAATGATATTTAAAAAAAAAAAAAAAAAAAAAAAGAAAGAAAAAGAAGCGAAAAACAGGCAAATTGCAAGTTTAAAATGGGCTTAAGGTGTTTGTTTCATGTATTTTTTTTTTTTTTCTTTTTTATACTTATAATCACGGACTATAATATCTAATAAATGAACTTTTTTGAGAGGGTGGGAACCAAAGCACTAAAGCAGCTCGCTGTTTCTCTTCTAGCTTATCTACGAATACATATTTTTATTTTGGATTTACTCAATACGATAAGAACTTACTTCAAAAATTTCTTCGTTTTTGCAAAACCGGTTTTTTTTTTTTTTTTTTTTTTTTTGCTGCTGATATTTAAAGAGCACACACAGAAATGTTATCACTTTATCCAAGTAACTCCAGAACACTCAGATAAAATGCAAGAAATTTATTTAAATGTTTATTTTATTTGTTGTTACTTTTTTGAAATGCAGTGAAAAATGTTTACAATTAAAATGTTCAACAGGAAAAGTTACTAAACAAGAAAAGATTTAGCTCCATCGATGAACATTTGTTCATCCAGGAAGATAAATCTGGAAGTTAACTGCTTTCCGCAGTTTCAATTTTCGTATTTTTTATTCTGTCATAAACGAGCTGATGTGTGCATCACATGACTTCCTTTTACACCAATTTAATGCTATTTCCCTATTATTGCAATTTTAATGGGATTCTCTCTCTAACTCTTTAAATATCACTAGCAATGGCCACATTGAAAGCAGATTTAAAAAAAAAAAAAATCGCCAAATTTTTCGCCAAGTTGGCGACAAAACTTGGCAACCAAAAGACTGGCGATATATCGCCAAGTGTCCGACAAATTATAACGCCACTTGAGTTTACATCGAAATTAACAATGATTTCCCCCCCAAAAAGGTGCAAAAGACCCCCTTAGGAACATCCGAAAGCAACCAAAAGGGGAGGTGCACAACTAGACCCCACTACGAGTCTATGTACCAAATTTCAACTTTCTAGGACATACCATTTTTGAGTTATGCGAGATACATACGCACATACGCACATACACACATACGCACATACATACAGACGTCACGAGAAAAGTCGTTGTAATTACCTCGGTGATGGTCAAAATGGATATTTCGCGTGTCTATACATTCTTAGGCACTTTTCCGCATGTGGTCGAATCGAAAAAAAAACTCAACATTCATTTGGGGGTGAGCAAAATGGAAATTAAGGGCGATTTTTGAGTGAAAATTTTTTCGCGAATACAATACTTCCTTTTTTGTAAAAGGAAGTAAAAAGAAACTAACAAACAATCATCGATACCGTTGCAAAATTAGTTTGCTTCTTGGGCTTGGTAAAGACCATGTCATAGCCAAAAACTTTCCCCTTGCGGGATGCTTAGTTTTTGAAATTATTTAAACGTTGTTCAAGTCAGAGAATTCATATTAAATTACGTATAGACGTTTCCTGCATGTGTTTCAACTAAATTGGTCTCTAGATGAAAATTAAACTAATAAAATTGGCAGGCATCGAAAATATTGGCGATATTTTTTTAATGTATTAAAGGTTAAAACAAAAGAAAGTCATCAATCTCCTCAACTTGGTGTTGAACGCTTTTCACTGTTGAAAATTATATCAAAAAAAAAAAAAAAGTATAATAAATTTATGAATCACCTTTTCAAAAGCACAATAGGCAATCTTTGAGACAAGACCAAGCATTTCTGGACTCGGACAGTCTTTATCATAGTTCCCAAAGAACGCTATGCTAATGGATTTCTTGTTATGATACTTTGTGTGGGCTCCAGCTTTGTAGAATGGCCGCCCCTCGTAAGCCCTGTTGTCTCCACCAATCACAAAGTGATATCCAATGTCGAACCATTCTGTAAGGAAAATGGAAATTGAATTGTATATTTTTAAGTTCTTAGTTATAAATTAAGAAGAAAAAAAAAGAAAACAGAAATATTCAGACACTTTCTAAATAATGTATTCTACATTCCGAGTCAGATGTCACAAAAAATGGCATCCAAAAAATCAGCAAACATCTAATATTAATAAAGTCAGATAAAATTGCACAATTTCAAAGTTTGCTAATGTTGCAGTGGTGAAAAAGAGGGAGCTTATACGTTAAAACTTCACTAAAAAAAAACTAGAACCAAAGTTTATGCTGCACTATTCCGAAGTTTAATGATGGTGCAGTGGTAAAAAAGAGGTACTCTCAAGTTAGAGTTGTTAAAAATTCCGTTGATAGCATAAAAAGAAAATTTAAATTTCATTTTTCCAAAGTTCTTCTGCTGGGCAGTGGTAAAAACACTCGTTTTATAAAAGTTTGAACTTCGCTAAAAACTTAAAAGCTTATGCTGCACTACCCTTAAATCATACAGTGCAAAAAACGAGGCACTCTCAAGTTAGAAAAGTGTTAATGGTTTGAAACGAAAATTCACACTACATTATTCCAAACATTGTGTAAAATATATGAAACGTGAAATGGGAGGCGTAGTAGGCATAATGTCTACTTGACATTATAATGGCTCCTAATGAAGTGAGGGAAGATCTTTATGTGTAGCACTACTACAGATTTTTTTTTCATCTTCTACGTAAAAATTAAATAAATAAATTTAAAAAAAAAACTGGAATTATCCCAAATTGGGATGTGACTTCATAATTTTTGTTCAAAAACATAGATGTTATTATTATTATTATTATTTTTTTTTTTTTGATGTATTGGAGCTTCTTAACATTATAAAAAAATCGATGTTGTACGATGTTTAAATTTTTGAATGAAAAAGATTTGTAATATGTTTGGACAATTATATATAAGGAGTTTTATTAATAACACAAGTAATAGTATATTTACAAAAAAGATTTTATAGTTGGGTGATTCTCGAAAAAGTGTCCCGTGCATAACGCTCAGTTTTTTTTTATTTTTTCCAGCTAACCAAAGCCTTCAAAAAACAATGCTGTTGGGGAATAATACATGCTTTAATATACTATCAAAGCATAACAGTTAATCTCATATTTAGTTAATAGTTACTTGAATAAAATAAAAAACTTAGCTTTACACACGGGACATTTTCTCGAGAATCGCCCAGTTGGCAAATGAGATTTTATAGTTGGTTGAGTTAGCTGTAGTAGGTATCATGTAATGCTGAAAAATAAGTACATTAAAGTGGTTTTTCTGAGAAATTTTTTGAAGCACAGCTTGATTACGATGATTTGTGCAAAAAAAAAAAAAAAAAAGAAAAGAAAAAAAAAACATCGATTTCTTTTACTCATTAATATTCGCTTATAAAATATAAATGCAATAGCATTATCGAGAAAAAAATAATAACTATAGTTGAGGCAAACCTAACTTGGCAGCATTGTAATGGCTACGCAGATCCTAATCACAGCATTACGACGCTTCAGGTTAAGTTTGCCTCAACTAGTATCTGTTTACATAAACATAAACGTGCTCGTCTTTAAGTAAGTAATCAGAGATTTTTACTATGTGAACTTTTGTAATTTACTTAGAATTAAAGTTCTAAAACCGTACTTTTCGTTTTCTGGTGTTCCTTCTGCAGTTTCTTCATTGAAGTCTTGCACGAAGTCCCAGTACTGCAAGCACCGGTGACTGTGTGATGAATTATGATATATTCCACTGGCCTTGAGAAACAGTCGATGATTCCAATTGGTTCATTTGCTTCCCAACCTTCTCTACTTATAACATACTGAGACAGAATTTTGCAAGCACCTGTTGACTTGCCTGAAATCAAAGTGCACATATATATTACTGATAATATTAAGTACTAAACTACTGCACTAAGCACTGTATAGAGTGCCAGATTATATGCATGGCCTAAAACATCTGTGTATCTATATACATAAATGGCTACTTCTGTATGTATGTCCGCAGTAAGCTTCAAAACTACTGGACCGATTTTAACCATTTTTTCTCTGATGCTAGCTACGTAGCAGGAAGCAACATAGGCTATAATTTACTTCTAAAAATTTAGTTTAAAAAAGTTACAATGGAAAACAGTAAATTTCATGTAAATTTCATGTATTAACTGATAAATCTTTTTAAACAAGTGAAACTCCATATTTTTAAAATTCTTCAAAGTTTTATATGCTTAAATGTCGTGCTTTCGTTTCTAACTGAATACTATTTCATTCTTTATACTTATTGCTATTTTACTTTTATGGGTAAGGAAGAAGCTCGGTTTTTAATTACGTCAAAGCGGTGTGTTTTGAGTTCTTTCAGTCAAAACAGAAAACGAATGAAAGTAACGATTGTTTTTCACAATTATTGCTGACCCGGGCAACGCCGGGTATTTTTCTAGTATTACATAAAGCCAAACGTTTGTTTGTTGGCTATACCTTTTCACGCCTTACCTACTCAACCGATCATCACGAAATTTTGTATAAACGTTATCAGGGGTGCAAAATAGAACATAGGATATCTTTTGTTTAGAAAAAAAGTATTCCATGATTTTATTCCAATTTTTAAAAAAAATTATAAATTTGAGAGCTCTTATTGAAAAAAAAAAGTCATATTTGTTTGATTTTTGCAGCATGTTAAATCCCTTAAAAAGCTACACAAGATAAACTTTACCTGATGTTCAAGAAATAGTTGGAACACCTCCTTAGTTCGTTATTTTAAGTTGTTTTCACATTCTTAAATGAGGCCTATCCTGAGTAGGCAGGGAATTACTTATGCACCTAGAAAGGGTCGCAGGAGGATTTTCAAATGCTGAAAAAGTACCGAAACGTTCGAATTTTAATTTTAGGACCCAAACTTGCCATAAAATGACTCTTTTGCATAAATTTGAAAAGGACAACATTGCATGTTTTGAGCCCCTTCCGTGAGAACATTAAGTCTAAAAAATATAGTCATAATTTAACATTATTTTTTCATCCCTGAAATGCAAAAAAAGGTAAATACGTTTTCGACAATAGACTATAATGCAAGAAAAGTAGGTAGTTCTACTGTTGTGAAATAATATGCCTTCATTAAACAAAATACTGAAAAATATGCTATCAATCGGCAGAAAAAAAAGACTGAAAGGATAAAATTTATATTTACCTTTCGATGGTAGGTAACAACTCAGAGTGCCAGTAATTTTGGAAATGGCTAAGAAACAAATCCACATAAAAGTCAAATCCAGCATCTTCATAAATCAATGCCTAACATCTGCAACATAATTCATTGTCTTTTTATAAAAGTTTACACAAAATTTATTTTTACTTCAGAGAAATTCATTTGTTGAGAGAACAGATGTGTTGAGAAGAGTTTGAAACCTCAACGGAATTCCACTTTAAGAAATGAGAATATAGAGTAGTGTCTTCCGAAGTTCTTAAAATTCTTTTGTAGGATCTATCTTCATTCTGATTAAAGTGAAATAAATAATTGAAAACGAATTTCAATAAATCTACAAAACCTTTATCGAGAATCTTTTAACTTTTTTGAATATGAATTTATAAACTTGATTAAGCATCATGTGCGTGAAACTTACCACATATTAAATTTTCATAACAGATAACAATCTTTACAATATGTTAATTAACTGAGAAAGATAGCTTCTTTTTTAAAGAATGGTAATAAATCTCACATTCACTTTCAAAAAAGAAAGAAAGAAAGAAAAACTTTTTTTGTGAACGTTGTATGCTATAAGTGACAACATATTTTGCATGTCCCTCGACAATAGGTTAAAAACAATAAGAACTTACATAAGCAAAAAATACATTTATCAGCATAAATAGGAATATTCATATGAACAGATGTCATTTTTATGTACGACATTATGCCTTAAGTTTTATTTGAATATGTTTTTGGAGAACTGGAGTACACAGTTATTTATATAATAAGAGAAGATTTTTTCTTTTTTTCTCACTTTCACAAAATTATCGTAACGAACTGTCAGAAGTTTTATAAGTTAGATTTTTTAATAATGTCTCAGGAAAAGTGCGACTAAAATCATTTTTATATTTGTTTTTAAAGTTAAGTATCATTTTGTATTGTTCGCATGAAACAAAAATATGGTCGAGGTTTCACTGAATTTTTTTCTTAAAATCCTCATAAATTGAGCATTATGTTAAACAATTGCTTTTATTTTATTATTGAATTATTACATTACTGTTACTGGGGTGCAAGTAGGGAAAACCCAACCTGACAAAGTTTTAATTAATTTATTTATTTGTACAGAAGCTAAACAGCTTCGCAAACATTGAGGACTGCGTACAAAACGTCTTACCTCCGTACAGACTCAGAAACATTTGCAACTCATGAGAAGGAAATAACACCCAGGGCACCGGTCGGAATCAAACCGGCGACCTTCGGCTTAGAAAAGGAAGTTTCTACCACAGAGCCTGCTGCCCCCTGGCAGCGTTGTAATGCTGTGATTAAGATCTGTGTTGTTTTCGCAATGCTTCCAGGTTAGGTTTGCCCCCAACTTATATACAAGCTTTTAATTTTAGAAACTATAATTGTACACAGAAAATATTCAAAAATGCCGGAAGCAATATCACCGTTACTATCGGAAGCATAACTAAAGCCATAAAAATGTTTTCCGTGAAGACTAGCTCACAAGCACATTGAAAATTATGAAGACTTAACCTTACCTCCAGATTGTTCTTTGGACTCTCCGAATGTGCCAAATAAACTTTCCGGCGACTCTAAGAAGTTTATGTAAGCCACCTTTAAGTATGAAGAACTACTCATTCTTCCACTTGCTTTGCAAATTTCTACTTTATACCCTAGCAACCTTTCATTCCTTTTACGAAATTGGTCCATAAAAGACCACAGCGATTGTTTGACCGTTGTTGGCAGTCTTGGATTCATGCATATGAGCAGCCAATATTTTACCTTGAAGAGTGCTTTAACAGGTTTTTGGATCGTGCTGTAAATAAGGATTTACAAGTGGTTTTGAGCCTGAAAGGGTCGTTTCGGGTCCTTTTTCGTGAAGGAAGAACTGACACAATTTGGAATGAAATCCTTTTGCGCGGGAGTTTCACCTTTCAAGTGGCGTGAGGAAGATTTTTTATAGCTCAACTTTTTGATAACGGCACGATTATGAAGGATGAGCTGGGGATGAGACGGAATGGTGAAAGACTGATATATTGTTTTTTGTTGTTGTTGTTTTTCTGAGAAAACGTTTGCACTGCCTTCTATAAAATTGGAAAATTTTTGGAAGAACTATTTCCGCCGCTTGGCTAAAGCTTGCTTTTGGAATGTTCTGTTGTGTTTCGGAAGCGAGCTTTGTGCGATCGTACGCGTAGTTCCATACATACCTAAATGTCATATGTCTTAGAATCAAGAGCAAACGAAATTTTTGTGACCCCATATTCTTGTTTTTGATCTTAAACTGGTTGGAATTGACTAATTTTGCTCATGATTAAAAAGACTTTACTCTGGTTAACCACGGTTTTCTGTATGATTTATTAGTGAAACCATTTATCATCCTAAATCTTGAACCTTAACCAAGCTCTTCGTCGTCGTCTCAAGATTCTATTTTTCATTGGTGTTCTAGTATTGAAAAGTATATCTAGCATCCCTGCTGTTGACCCAATGACAATGTAATCGAATAGAGATGACGAAGTTCCATATTTTTTTTACTACTACAACCAGAAATTTCTACTAGGAAGAGAAAGATTGGTTCATAACATGTTTGTATAATTATTACCACACTGTAAGAAAATTTTAAAACGTTGCATTTTATTTCCAGGCAACGTTCTGGGATTTTAATGGTTTCTTCCTTTCCTATGAAAAACAAGTTTTTTCTAGGGAAAAGTTTCCCGAATTGCTACATGTTGCATGAATGTCGGCTCCTCACTGTTGTGAAAAATATTTTTAATTACTAGTGTGAAGATGTGTTCGTCTTCTTCATTAGGTGTTTCGCCTTCAACTTCTTCATTAAGTGCGTCGCCCTTCCAGATCGACGGAGCCCAAACAAGGAACAGAGGGAACCCCCAAGCACCGGAACAGTTACGTAAATGGTGAAAATCCCAATTGAGGCTGTGAGAAGCGAAGGATTGTAAATTATTTTAAAGTTATTAGCAAAACACGTTCAAAGTTCAGATCCTAGGTAGGCTTTCATTGAGTTTCAAAATAATGCTGGATTGCCGTGCCTACCAGCAGGACTACCTGTACTATCTCTTGCCCTAAAACAGAAGATTGGTTCTCCTATCGTTTGCAGTGATTATTTCCTTTAAAAAAAAAAAAATTCGACAGTTACATCCCTTTGCTTAAGCCCCCACAAGGTTGACTAAGAGAATCTGCGCTGGCAGAGCATGTTTGTCCCTCGAAGAGTGGGAATGTAGTTTGTGCATTCAACAGTACTTGAGCGAAACAGTGTTATATGTCAATTACGTACAAAATAAGACAAATGCAGTCTCTTCAAACCGTAGCTTTGCAAGAATGGGGTCGTTTCCAAAATTTTAAAAGTATTTTTTTCTGAAAGAGCATGCTTAAAAACATAGGATCTGACCATTTTTAAAATAATTTGTTTAAGTTTAATATTTTTAAAAAATTACTTTAACGGGTACGCTTTCATTTTTTACGCTTCTGCCGATGGCATCACAAATGATGAAATGCCATTCACTGTTGCCATTCACAGAACAAAAAATTCAATTCGAATCTTTACTGACGTATATTGGCAACGATATGGTTGATAGCAAATGTAGAGCGCAATCTTTAATTCGCTTTAATTTAATTCGTGATTAGCATAACGTGGAAACGCGATAGAAAGATGCGCCAAAATGCATTATTTGTGACGTCACCACGCCTTGTTTGAAAAATCAGACATTTAAAAAAAATAATTAAAAAGGAACTGATGGGAAAATGAATGTATTTTCTGGGTCCATGTTTTTTTTTTTTTTTTTTGCTTTATTCTATTAATTTCCTTGACTAAAAGTATAACTTTTGACTGAAGAAAACAACCCCATTGCAAGTAAATAAGTTTTTTGATATTTGCATTTTTGATATTAACTTAGCTTCTGTCATGTTTCTAAAGTGCTCTAGGTGTCTTCCTGGTAAACCAAGAAGGTACCAAGCTATTACTATAAACATATCTCTATCTTATTCTTGGAAGATTCCTGATTTATTCCAGAAACGGACTAGCACTTATTGGGAAAGCTTCTGAGTACCTTAGGAGGATTTCAAGTTAATTTCAGGAAAATAACTGACTTGTAGCGTGAAGCGTTTCTGCTTTTTCTCAAGTATGTTACTGGCAGAAATTAGGCTCAATAGCTGCCCGTTATTTTCTACGAACGCACTTGATTTTTTTTTTTACTGTGCATATTAGGATATTAAATGTGACTTTAAATCAAGGCTTTTAAGGTTTTCACCTCACCCCCTCGTTTTCAACAGTTATTTTCATGAAATTGCATGGAAGGAGTTTCTGTGACTTTCTTCTACACAAGGCTACAAACAATGAGCAAAAAGAAACCAATTTGAATTTAAAAAACAATTCATTTCGTAAGAATCAGTAAAAATAACAAAAAAAAGGGGGGGGGGGCAGAAATAAAAAAGTGCTATTCTACCCTAATGGACTCCTATTTGACTTATCAAGATTTTTTAAACTGTATGCTATTTTTTTTTAAATTGAATTAAGTGAACTAAGCTACGTATTCTCTCTTATCATATTGGAGTTCTAGTTCAATACGAAGACATCGTGAGAAAGTGAAGATATTTTGAAGAATGCGGGAAGGTTCTATATTGAAGATCTGCGATCCGACTTTGACTATGCAAAACGCGATGCTTCCGATGTTATTTATTTTTTGCAACGTGAAAATTTTTTAGAACACTGGGTTCATAAGAATAAGTTCGATTCTCTGGCTTCACGCCGAAAAATAAGCGAAAAAACTGTTAAACAAACTCCAAGAAAAAAAGATCGGTTTTGATTATTTTTTAAATATTTTATGGAGGGGGGGATACTCCCGACGTGCTCTAAATATTTATGCTTTTGAACTTTGAGGCTCTCTAGCCCCTCAGAAGAGTATTAATGGCCAATATAATTCTCTCTTCCCCTCCAAATAAAAATATCGGTTATGAAACTGTCGAAAGCTGGGGGGGGGGGGCTGGAGGGGGGTACAATTTTTCAAAAGTGGGACTTGATGGGAGGGAACCGTTGTCATATTGATATCAATTACATAAACAATGTTTTACACAGGAATGCCGTGTGCAGGTAAAGAGCAATAACTGCACATTTTTCTTTTCTTCTTTTTTTTTTGCATTTTTGCCATGTACTTTATAGTAGAGTAAAATTAGGCCAAAAAATGGCCAAACCCAAACATCCAAAAAAAAAAGGTGAAACCTGTTGCAAATTACTTCTTACCCTTCCAGCAAGAAGGGGTAAAAAGTCCCAGCCCTTTGCGCGTCGGGTTTTGGGGGGATGGGGGGGGGCGAAATAATCCTCTATTTAAATAAAAATAATTTCTATTACTTAAAAAAAATTCTCAAACCTCGCAGAAACCACTCTATAATAGCAAAATAATAAACTCTCACAGAAAAAAATTTAATTAACAGGGGTGCACAGGCGGGGGGGTGGGAAGGGGGGGATTCATGGAGTAGCTTTGCGTCATTGGAATTTTTAAGGCAGTTTTTTTCAAGGTATATTCTTTTCTTTTTTGAGGGCTTTTATTCTGGATGGATATTCCGTCACACTTAAGGGGTGCGCCATCGCTTTTTGGGGGGTGGGGGTGGACCCTGAATTTACATTCTAAAATCAACTATTGCAGTGAAGTTCACGAAAAAAATTCCCTGATTTAAACTTTTCCGAAGTACAAAATGCCACACAATGATATGGTAATGTCAGAATGATAATTCTAAAAGATCTAAGCGAGCTCAGTAACCAAATTATTTGTGACTGGAGCTATTAAACTGTTTAGAGCGCTGGAAAACAAAATTCCTGTGCAGCATAAAAAAAGTCCAAATTGACCAAAGTTTCCCTACTTCTTCTTGATTAACAAACTTCAACTATTCTACAATCTTTTGCCATCACCGTAAGGGGGGACAAACCGAAATTGCCAATAGTGAGACGGGCAATGCTGCAATTCTGCACCCTCTAAGTCGGTGGGGATTCTCATTTGCAAACACCGAGCTACCAATCTTTTACGCAGCTGGTTATGAGAATTATGCTAAATATGCGGACATATACTTTCAACACTATCTCAAACTTTTGAGTACATTATGCGATAAAAAAAATTTGATCACTTCAAACATCAGTTATCCAACGATCTAACGCAGTGACAAATTCAGGTGGTCTAGAACCTGTAGTGATTCAACGACTAGAACAAGTCTTGATGAGAGCAATGAGCAATACAACAACAGAATGCTATATATTTACACCTTTTTGTCTCTCAGTTTGGAAATCACAATCCGTTTCTAAAGCCCCCAGAAGTTTCTTCCCTCTTAAGTTGGTAGTGGTATTGCTCGTTGATGATAAGGTGAGTTGCGATGAGACGTTTAACGTTCGGGTAGTAACATCAAAGGATATTCAAAAAAAAAAAACAATTTTGTGGCATTTCTTTGTAAAAGGAGGTAAACAGTTATGTCTTTAGCTTCTGTTTCGAGGGTAGTTACTATCTGTAAAGATGTGTAAGCCCAAACCATCTTTTACACCGAATAGTATGAACAGTAAAGATGGAATAACAAATTGTTAAAAACGTCTGGTACGAGTTATGCGCTGATCCTCCATCAGTATTCGATGAATCTGGTTTCAGAAGGAAAGAAATCTTGTATCGTTAAAATGCTATTAACTGAAGCAAAAGGTTCATCCACCATCACAGAACGAACAGCTGGTGTCATATATGAGGCAGTGAGAAGCAAAGGGATGGACATTTTCAAGTTTTGAATAAAACGCGTTTAAGGATAAGATCCTAGGTAGGCTTTCATTGATTTTCTTTTCTAAATCATGCTGTATAGAAGCAATTACCAGGTCTACTAGTACCATTTCTTGCCTCAAGATAGATAAGTTCACCAACCATTTGTACTGGTTATCTCCAAATTTTTAATTTTGCCACTTGCATCCCTTTGCTTCTCACTGCCTCATATGTAATAGATGGAAGATACCTGCTTGATCATATTTTTGGTAATGATCTGTAAACTTCAACGAAATATGCCAGCAATGCACTGTATAGGTAATTTGTAAGTATGGGAAAGCTAGTGTCATTTTTGATGGGTGCAAAGAAAGAACCACAGAAATATAATCTGCGTCCAATTACAACAGTCAAACCTTCTGCTCTAGAAGACTTTCTGCGTCTCAAATCTTGTGCTTGCTCTGAGGAGTTCATCGGATATAGTGAATGTTTGAAAAGTCTGAAAGTGAACTGAAGTGCTCAATTATATGCACAAACTGTGTTAGACATAGCTGCAACAATAACGATTTTGCTGAGGATCTAGATTCCAAAAAACATCTTGATAACGAAGACTTTTTGTTACAAGCTTAGGAGAAATCATTTGAAAGCAAAAAACAGTTCAGCGTAAATTTTTAGGCCATTTAATCAAATGTGCACCATTAGAGGGGTGGGGGGGGGGAAGGATAATATTTTAGTATATAATTTCGTTTTGGGAGGTGAGCTACTGTTCTTATGGGGTGAACAGTCCTGATTTAATGCATTTTTGATTTGCATGAAATAATACTTCTACTTGAAATAAAGGGGGGGGGGTATTTGGAGGAGGGGGGGGTGCTGTAGCTTTGAGAGGAGATGCACCATCAATCTTGGAAGATGGACACATTCGATTTCTAACTTTAACTTAGCATAAAATAATGTTTCCATATGAAATGTATGGAGGGGGTTCGGGGGTACTGCTTCGTTTTACGGGGATAGGGGGGCTCTGTAGCATTGGTGAGTTATGTCATCCCTCTTGGGGGTCAAACGCCTTCAATTTCATGCTTTTAAATTTAGTAAAACATAATATTCTCACTTAAAATTTACTCTTAAAATTCTGGAAAAATACTCAAAACAGCAATTTTTAGATGTCCCCCATTCCAAAACCCGACGCACAATGGGGTGGGACTTTTTACCTGTTCTTATTGGGAGGGTAATAAACAATTTGCACCAGGTTTAGCTTTTTTTTTTTGGATGTTTGGGTCCGACCCCTATTTTTACTGTACTATTAGCTTTATTGTACAAGCTTGCTTATTTGGTTTCCTCTGAAAAAAGGGCTGGGAAAAAAACGTCTAATCCCAACATTTCCTTATGGTTAATATTGAATCCGATTCACATTTCTTCAAATATCTCGAAAACCCAAACGGCAGTATAGAGCTTCTTTTCTGTGGCCCTTATCCATTTTAGGCGCGTTGTAACTGTTGTTGTGTATGACATGTAAAAAGCATAATGCTCCGTAATCCGAACGATTTCATAATCTGCCGTCCCTCCCAGTCCCAATTAGTTTGAATTAAAGAGATTCTACTGTAATTATGAATTTTTTTGAAAAAATTTCATGAAGCTCCGATAAACAATGGAGGAAATATCTGCATTGGGCAGGTAAACAACAGTATCTGGAGAAATGAGTTTTTCAAGATATTTGAAGAAACGCGTTTTGAATTCAATGCTAACAATGGGGAAATGCTGGAATTAGACGTCTTTTGTGCCCCAATTTTTTAGCGGAAACCAAATAACGAGCTTGTACAGTAAAGCTAACGTACAATAAATGACAAAAATGAAAAAAAAAAGGAAAAATTTTCGGTTACTGCCCTTTACCTGCATACGGCAGATATATATCTCCTGTGGGTGGGCGATAGTGTTTCCGAGCTGTACTTCTAAAATTTCAAAATGCGGTACTAGTGGGTGCTTCACTGCATAGAATTACAGTTCAGTCGCATAAACACCCTTAATATTTCATTCATAGGTGAAATCTAGTCTTTTCCATGCAATCTCATTCATAAATGCAAGAAATGTAACGCATTTTTTACGCATTTGAATTGCAAATTGATGGCCAATGATGGAGAAGGTTTTACTTTTCTTGCCTTTGTTTCAAGAGAGAGAGATCGTTCCGGAGAACGATGGAAATTGTGACGATTGGATAACAGTGCCATTTTTCAAAAGTTATAGTTAAATTTAAAGTTCTAACATTCTCTGTGGGAAACAATGAATAAACTGAAAATTTCTCTACTTTAGTGTGAGGGAAGCGTTTTCATTCTGTGTGGAGGAATTTTTTTTTTTTTTTTTTGACTGCTTTATTAAACCTATTACCACTTACGAAAATTCGGCTAGACAAAACATCTGGTGGGGGGTATATCATTGGTTTAAAACCTCTAACAAGAAATCTGGCACAATATAATCAGAATTTTCCACAAATTGTGTCAACATTTCGTGAAAAATTTTGTCATAGGAGACGGCATGTGGTGCAGTGCTACTCAAGTCGATCTCTGAGTTTTCATGCCAAAATACACATAAATATAATTCAACGCACACACACACACACATATATTCTTCGTGAGTTTTTATAACTACGTGTTTTTGAAAAACATTCTACAAGCCAACAATGATGGACATTTCTCTTGCTGTTACCTGAAAGAGTTTCTACCCGACACTGATGTTCGGTTAGTTCTGTATTTCAACCAAAGACCATATGGCTTCGCATTTCTAATACAGCTAGTGAGAGGAAAAGCATGTAGGCAAGGAGTGACACCGAACCAGGTTTTATACCTAAGCCCGTCATTTCAAATATTTCCAAGGGAACAAGGAGTGTATATTCAATGCAAATTTTATCGGAAAACAGCGAAAACCACGCCAAATTATATGAAAAGACCTAATCTTTTTAAAGCCTTGGTGATGGGCTAATCGACCCCCTGAATTCCTTAAGTGATGGACTTGTTCATACCTGACTCTAAGATACCGAAAATCGTGAGTGGTGGTGAGGGGAGGGGGGGGGGGGGGCCGGCAAAAAGTGGTATATCCCGAGCGAGCATTTAGGAATATATTCTCCTCTGAAAATGAGAAATTTTCCCGTTTTGACCATAGAAAAAGACAAAATCTAATGACATAACTATCTAAAATGTAACTAATATCCCCTCCAAAAAAATTTTATTGGTAAGCTCATGGGAACGAAAAGGGATGTTCCCGCGCCCCCATCAAGGAGTAACTCTGACACGCAAGACGGTACGCAGTGGTACCACACGAAAGGAAAAACCAGGATATTGCATTTAATTTCATGCCTAGATGTGAAATATATTACGGGAGAAAACTGCACAGAGGATTCTCAAAGAGAAAAATAGCACCATTTGTAAAAAATCATAACTGACAACTACTACAAACCATATTTTTTATGAGAATATCACGATGTTCAGGTTTTACGATTCCGGTAATATATGAAAGAAGCTCAACACGAGTTTTATTACTTCTAGAAATGTAATCGTATTTAGAAGAAATAAATTTAAGTGCTTGAGTCACATCATGGTCTGTTGTTCCTCATTGTTACGATTTTTTTTTCTTTTTGCAGTTAAATATGCTAACGTCTTTCCCTCGACACACATAAGACATTACAACCACCGGACATAAGTTGCAAGAACCTAAGACAGTTTTCCATGCAAAAAAAAAAAAAAAAGAGAAAAAAAAAAGTACTTTCTGCGGAAGAACTATGATACTAACTCCTTACACACCGTGACGTACATGCATACGCTATGAAATTCTGATGACTCCAAAACCTGTGACATACATTTTTTTATCTCATTATTGAATTTTAATACATTCTCTGTAAATGCTGCTTGGGTGCTGTAAAGGCTCCCCAAGCCTGTTTTCACAGGCCATAATTTTCGCATACATGAAGTTATCGGCGACTAAGCTAGCTGAAAATTACGTCAAGTTCATACGAACAGAAACCTAATTTCAAAAGACCCGAAAGTTGAAAAATACCCCACGATAAAAGATTTCGTGAAGCTAAAATTTTTGCAGTTTAAACGGGCTCGCGAGAAGGATTTTATAGCATTATATTGTGTTTAAAAAATTAGTTTGGTAATGTGAGCTGTGTCATTTGTCGACAGATCTTTTATCGACTTTTTGTGTTTCCTAGTGACAATTTTTTTCGATATTTGGCATGTTATCATATCTTTGTAAACAAGGTAATTATAGTGCAATGCTATTGTTATTGTGTTCATAATCACTATGAAAATATGAGTTGCTAGTGCCTAAAGAAGTTGGTCTTCTTTACTTACATATTCTAATACATACATGAAAGAATTGGAACGCGAAGAGAGAAAAGAACATACAGAAATCCGACAGGAATCGAACCCACGACCTCTCGCATTCGAAACGAAGAAACCACTTAGCCTCAGAGCCACCAAGGCCCAAATTATAGTGTAATGATTGCTTTTAGTGAACAATTTATGCATCCATTTTCTGACTTACATATTCTCACATATTCTGAACTCAAATGCAGTAGATTCTCAATTAGTTGAAGTGGTCGGGACCGGAACCTTTCGGTTAATCGCAAACTTCGGGTAAAAGGGGAGGGATTCAAAACGGAGACCATAAAAACATTTAACTCTGGATTTTAACATTCATACACGCATAAAACAATGACTAAATGTGGTGTTTTAATTACATTTCACTTCAATCACTTTCACTACTACAATCACTTCAATCACACATCAATCAATCACACATCAATTATCACACTTCAATCACTACATCAAATCTGCTGAATAAATGTTACATAAATCAGAAAATGCAATGTAAATTTAATAAGCCATATTAAATTTACATTGCACAGACGAATTTTATCTTCCGTTCTCCCTGAAGACATGTCTAGCTCTAATCCGTAAGGCATTTGGTAATAATGCCTTTTACGGATTAGAGCTAGTTGAAAAAATTTCAAAACTTGACTTTCCAATTGCTTTTGAATTTAATAGCACTTCAAAAGCTAGATTTATTGACTCCAAAGATAGAAATGTACGACCAATTCGGTATCTGCAGTAGAACTTTGCCCCTGGTGACCTTAAAATATCTTTTATTTGCTAATAAATAAATTAATTAATGAAACCGACTTCGATTAAACGAGTCGGTTTCTACCGGCAATCAAAACTTTGTCTCAAGGAAATCTAAGAAATCTGATTTTGAATGCGTTTTGCTGAAGTAACATAATGCCCAAAGGCTAGTGGTAGAAATTTTCCAAATGCATCCTTACTTAGTTTTTAGAATAAGGTTCACTTATGCAAGAATTTGAATTTTTATTTAATAATGTAATTGTTGTAAATTAATATTGATCATTTTTTAATTTAAAGATTTTTACTTATGCTATGTTTTTATTAAAGGGTGTCCCAAAATTAACGCAAGATTTGAATTTGCCGCCATTTTTGCAATAAATGGTTGGCAGCCCTGAAAAAAGAACAATTTGACAGCTGAGAGTTTAGCGTAATCAAAAATGGAGCGTTATACGATACAATAACGCGCTTTCATTATTGAACAATTGTTTCAAAAATAATGAAAGTTGAGGCTGGTCAAGCAATTACTGTTATTGGAGCTCGGTATTGCAACACGGTATTGCACGGGTGGTTGTGGGCTTGTTGACATAGAACCTTTGAATTCAAATAACCCCATAAGAAATTTAAAAATGTTAAATCACACGATCTAGGGTGCCAATTCTGATCACCGAAATGAGAGAGTACGCGACTAGGAAATGCCTGATGCAGTAATTGAAATGTTTCACTCTCTCTAGCTGTATGGTACAATAACTCCCCATTTTTACTAACCCAAAACTCTCAACTATCAAATTGTTCTTTTTTCATGGCTGCCAACAATTTATGGAAAAAATGGTGGCAAATTCAAATCTTGCGTTAATTTTGGGACACCCTTTATTAAAGGTTATTCTTGAATGGATAAATAAATGCACAATACTTTCCATTCTTATGTTGCGCAATAGTTTGTCAGCTGGTAAAAAAGAAAAAAAATATACGACCATTCCAGCACACAGCTTCTGAATCCGGAAAATATGTCTAGTGGTTTTTGCAGTAGAAAAAAGGTATGAAGAAAAGAAAAAAAGGAAGAAAAGTTATTGAGAATAAATACAATCACTACATTTTTCATTTTATTGATATACAAATATAAATATATAAAAGTAACAATGCGTAATACTTATAAAAAATATTTTTTAGGACATTTAAATATTTTTAGGAGACAATTTTATTACAATTAACATAGTAATACCTGCGCCGGGGGGGGGGGGGGTAAAAAAATCCTCTTCAAAATGCTTCCGAGACGATTGTTGCTGATTCTTATGTAAAATGATTTCCAGAATCCAAATATGATCACCGTTTTCTTCCATCAACTGCAAATTTTTGGAAATGCCGCACCCCTTTTTTGTGTTTCAGCTTTCAACATTCACAGCCATTATTTTTATTTGGAGGAGGTGGGGGGGGGGGGAGGGAGCATTATATGAATCGTTAACCTTCTGCAGTGGGGATTAAGAGGTGAAAAATAAAAAAAATAAAAAATAAATAAAACAGCAAGTTGGAAAACTAATGGGAGTATCTATATCATAATTCTTGATATAGGGATGAAACCTGAAGGTGTAGTGCATCCTCAAAATATAAATATACATTAATGTTATGTTATAAGTTTAATTAGTTTAAATTTTAGTTTTAACTATAGCTGTGAGTGTAACCTGAATAAATATAAACACAATACATGAAATTTCTTTATTAAATATCAGCGTCAGGGGTGCGACTCGTATGCAGTGCGTGGTTTTTCCAAGATTTTATTATGCTTTTTACAACGACAATTTTTTTCGGAAGTGGGGTTCATTGGAGTTTGTCCGGTACTTCGGTTTTGCACCGAAATAAAGGTGAAAAAATTGTAAAAGTTAGAAAGAAATCTTTTTTGGTGATTTTTTAAACATATTAAGAAGGAGCACCCCCTGGAATCTCCTAGTTTGCTACAAATGCTCATGCTTTCGAAATTTTTGCCTCTCTAGTCCTTTGAAGAAGGTTAATGGTTCATATTATATTCCCTTCCCCCTCCAAATAAAAATCAAACAGCCAAAAACGAAACTAAATTGGGGGCGCAATTTCCAAAAAATAGGGAGGAAACGGTGGTCATATTTGGATTCAGGGAGTCTTTTCACATGCTCAATCAGGAAATATAGAGTCAGAAGCCGTTTGAAGGATTTTTATTATTATTATTTTTTGCCGCCCCCTCAACGCGTCACATCAATTTTAGACGACCCCTTATGAGACTGATTTCAGTCATTTGTAAAATGAGGCACTGAGAAGCAAAGTGATGTAAGCGACAACATTAAAGATTTGTAGAAAAACAGTACAAAAAATAGATGAACCGCTCCTCTTCCTTGGGGCATGAGATAGTACGAGTAGTCCTGGTAGGTGCTGCTATACAAAGAGATTTAGAAAAAAAATTCAATAAAAACCTGCCTAGGATCTTAACTTTTAACGCAATTTACTCGAAACTTTAAAACTTTCACTTACATCCCTTTGCTTCTCACTGCCTCAAATCATGTCCCTAGTTCGCTTAGTAAACTGTCACTTCACAGCAATGTATGGCACTGTATATCGGTAAAAAATGAAGTCTATACTCAGTGTAACACATCATTTCTCGGTAACACAAACTAACGTCACCTCTTAGAACGTGGCTTGCTGAACGAATACGTAGTAAAACTATAGAGTTTTAAAAGAGAGCATTTTGATAACTGGATTCTTTAGATATTCCCTGACACTAGTCTCAAAAAGTAAGTTTTTCTCTAAAAATGCGTGACCAGAGGTCCTCAGCAAGACGACACTTTTCCAGAAAGTATTTCTTTCAATGTATCTATTTATCTCTTTCAGATGGTTTATCCGTTGATCCCTCATTCGAACCCACATCTAAAATATCTGTGTTGGTTTCAGGCTTTGGCAAAGGTTTGCAGTTATAGAGAGGCATTCTTCCTCCTTTATAGTTGTCCCATTGACGAATTACGGCGTATAACTTGTTTCCAGGCGATTCTGTGCAAGAAACGTCTTTATGACCATGAATTTCACGAGTTGGTGTTAAGGTACCCTGGAAAACATTGAAGTAAATATATTATCATTTCTTCAATAAATTCATCACTTTGATTTGATTTGATGCAACATTTTCATCACTTGAGGTGACGGGAGGAATACTGTAAAAGCACTTATTCTCACAAACCGCAATTTTCGCGAAAATGAAAATAACGCTGGTTTCTAGATTGTTCGTAAAATTTTGTTTGAACAGAACCGAAAGTTGATCATATATGCAACGGTTGAAAAAAATTCGCGAGGCTGAAATTTTTGCGATTTCGACGCGCTTGCAAGAATTCTAAAAATTAAAGCATCGCGAAGATAAGTGCTGTTGCAGTATTTTAAAATTCGAACTCGTTTATTACAAGCAGGGATGGGTCAAGATATTTCTTGCTATTTTGAAAAATCTTACGAAGCAAGTTTTCAAATAGCATAACTACCAAGATTAAGTATTGTCACTTCTTACTTAGTATTAGACTTTCAGTCAGTTTCACTATAGATGTAGCGAGTTTGTTGATAATGTTTTTAATCTAATTATATCGAGGAATCCCCAAGACAGGAGTGCAACAAGAGGGTGTTTAGGGTCAGAACCCTCCCTAAAATTTGACCTTGTGCTATTTTGTCAACACTGCAAAAAAGATTAATGGTGCTTGGTGGAAGAGTCTAAAACATCATATTCGTAGGAAATGGAGGAGGGAGCAGTAAACGAAATAAGGAAATCAAGACTCACAATCTGCACCTTAAGTGGCAGTTGGACACCAGAGTTCAATTGAAGTTAATTTCTTACTGTAAACAAGCAGCTATGCTTCTCAAAAAAAAAAAAAAAAGACTTGTTTCGCCGACGCTTGAGGCAACCCATGCTTCTCTTATCGTGTTTTCAACCGATTTTGAGGTGGATTAGCGAAAGCCCAAGCGTCAACAGTCTTGAGCTTCACAGTAAGGCAATATGAAACTAGATGGAACAAACGCCTGATTTTTCGAAATTACAAGATATTAAACACTTAAAAATATAAAAATAACATCTATTTACAGTCTAAACGCGTCAACAACATATTCTGATGAAGAGTATTAGTTCTCATTTTTCCTTTCAAGCCGATCAATTTTTTTTTTTTTTTTTTTTTTTTTGCCTTCTTCACCTTCTTATTTTCTAACGTTCGACTACATGAGAGAGTAAACCATTATCCAACACCACTGATTAGGAATATGCATGCATGCTTGTCTTTCACGTCTGCCTAGCGGCCACAGTATTCTCACGGCACCAAGACCTTCCCTATTTGCACCAAATGCCTTAAATCATCAAGCCTCTCCGAAGCACATCCTAGATTGATGTGCAGGGACGACATATACATCTCGCCAAAGGAGGATTATCTATATATATAAAAATGGATGTATGTTTGTGGGTGTGTGGGTATATGTGTATGTTCCTTATACAAATCCACAGTTTTCGTCGGATTTCTTCCAAATTTGGCACAGAGGTAAATTGTTACTCAGGAATAACTATAGGCGGGTTTTTTGAATTTTAAAAAGACCCGAAGAGGTCTAAATTCATATTTTGAGTCATAAAACTGCTCTTTTCTATGCGAACAAATTTTTGTATAGTTATTAATTTAGTATAAATGAAAAGCCCATAAAAAACTGCCCTGGATGAAGTTTCTTCAAAGATTAACTATTATCGTTAAATTTAGGAACTTTGATTCCAAGCTAATAAAAATGATTTGCAACTTATAACTACCGGGAAATATTTTAAACACAATCAACACAAAAAGTATCATAAACAACGGCCGTTAATGTCTTTTAGCGACAAGCGAAACGTATGTTTGGTAAGAGAGCCGTAGATATACGAAACATTACTGTACTGTACGTCGTTTCGTAGCCCCAGGGATCCAATGATGCTACCTATGGTTCTACTTAATTTGAATGCTACCGTTAAATTGTAGTTTTTAATATTGTTTAATTAAAAAATCCACAACAGTAAGGGTTGCGAGTAATTTTTTATCAGTGCTTTCTACGTTAATAGCAGAGAAAATACAAACATTACTAAGGTATATTACATTCAAGATGGGGGGGGGGGATGTACTATCTTCGACTGTTTCAGCATTAGAATACTTTTATTAAAACCACATCTATTTCATTCATATGTTCCTTACCAAATCAATTTACAATGTGTAAATTTTCTGTATACTATTCCTTGATTTACGTCGAATCTTTAAGTAATTCAGTTCAACTATAACCAATAACCGTATTCGGTTAAATAGAAGTCGCTCCAGGCTATCAAAGAACATGTATGTTTGTGGGTGTGGGAGTGTATGTTCCTTCTACAAATCCAGTTTTCGTCGGATTTCTTCCAAATTTAGCACAAAGGTAAATTGTTGCTCAGGAGTTTATATAGGTGGATTTTCGAAATTTTAAAAAGACCCAAAATGGTCTAAATTCATATTTTGAGTCATAAAATTGCTCTTTTCTACACGAACGAATATCTGTATAGTTATTAATTTAGTCTTAATGAAAAGCCCGTAATAAACTGCCCTAGATGAAGTCTCTTCAAAGATTAACTACTGTCGTTAAATTTAGGAACTTTGATTCCAAGCTAATAAAAATGATTTGCAACTTATAACCACCAGGAGATATTTTAAATGCAATCATCACAAAAAGTATACTTAACAGTGGCTGTGAAGTCGATTAGCAACAAGCGTAAAGCATGTTTGGCAAGAAAGCCGAACGGAAAAGAAATGCTGCTGTTAAGCGTTTTTTTGAATAGCATCCTGCAAAGCAGGAATGCATTGCGGTCTCCAACGGCTCTACTTGCTTTGGTATTTCCATAGCAGTAATGGTAAAATGAAATTATAGATCAGTATTTTCCACATGAACAGCCCAGAAAATACCAAAATTAGTTCGGTATCAATAATTCATTCATTATCCATGCACAAGCTTCAACAATTTAATGTTGGATGGTCCTTAAAACCAATCTGCAGATGTTCTTTATACTATTCCATGATTTACGTAGGATCTTTACCTAATTCGGTTCAACTAAGTTTAATCGCTGAAGGGGCTAACAAAGAACAAGAGTAAAAAATACTAATTTCGCAAATAAACTGCAAAATAATAATATATTTGTGCTTAGTAGCGTATCTGAAATTTGTTTTTCAAGGGGGAGGGGGATGGTCATGACGTTTCTTGCATGCACATAAGCTACCATACTAGGATTGCCAATATGTGTTAAAATTAAAGGTTGTGCACCTTTTTTACCCGCAAAACCACACGGAAATATAATTCGGCGGAATTCATGCACTTTGGGAGGGTTGGAGTTTTAAGTTTGGAAAAAATGCAAATAAATATTAATTTATATTTAAACTGTTTTAAACTGCAAAAAATTGCTACGTTTTTTATATAAACAAATTTCTTCATGTGAAATTTTATATTACCTTAACGCTCGAGTAATAGTACATCTGATGAAGCATCTTCGCCGACTAGCAATAATTTAATATGTTAGCAGGTATGATGCAAGTTTTGACACACAGACATTACTATTTAAAGGCATGATGAAATATTACTCCACAATATGAAGTTTTTTCTTCATCGTGAAATAAGTTGAAGAAAGCTGCATTCTTAATTACAAAGCTAAGTTCGATAACTGCTATAGTAAACAATCGAAAAATATTGGAAGTTTGTAGCTACCATTAAGCATTTCAACCGTCATTGAAGAAGTGCTGTGAGATATGTGTGAATGGAAAATTATCACTATAATAGTTTAAACTCTCTTAAACAGTATAGGGATAAGGTGAAACACTCTGTATCTCAAGTGTAACCACATTGGACGATTAAGTTCTGTAAATGTATGTGAGATATAACTATTTTCGATATCGATAGCTTTGTGTACTTGCTCAAGGTTGGTTTCACTCACAAATGTAATTCTTCTTGCTGTTGGGAGGGGGACTAAGAACAATATTTAGAAGAAAGTTTTGAATTAAATTTATGGATTAGAAAAATTTGAATCATTTAAGTTTTAAATTTTTAAACTACGTTTCGAAACGTGAAATACATTTCGTTTGCTTTTAAACTGTGGACAAGGGGAACAAAATATGCAACAAGATTCTGTGAAATATAAACAAAAGATTTGTCTATTTTGCAGTTGTAAGTACAAACAAGACGTTTCTTTTTAATTTCATGGACTGCAAATAATATTTAAAAAAAAATCTAACACGGATAGTGACCAAACTGCGCACGCCTACTTCTTTCTCTATAACGCAGTTTAATTCACGGTTTTTAAATAGTTCATTCAATAAGTTCACGTCCACCTACTTCCGTTTTTATTGTTTTAAATAACTTAAAAAATAATAACTGTAATGTAGTCAGTGGACTCATTCCCGCCTCTCACGACCACTGTCTCTCAATAAATAAAAATTTTGGTGTTCTCTAAGAAATACTCTGTCTAAAGCAACAAAACTTAAACACGTGCTCTCTCCACCTGCATTAGTTTGAAATATCATGTATAACATTTACGGCAAGTATTAGGTTTTAAAAATTTGAACTAGAACTTAAATCTTGACAAATTTCAAATCGTTACAAGACATTAATATTACTGTCTAACTATCATTTTTACCAACGAAAATAGAGATTTGACGTCAATATAAGAAAATAAAATGTAGCTGAGGTGCGTCTTTTTAGGCAAGTTACACTTATCCAATTTTACTCTATGGCATGGCATTAAATCACCACGGAAAGAGCGAGCAGACACATTTTGTAAAGTTTTTTTATAGTAAGCAAACTTTTTCTGTGAAATGCGCTTGCCTGAAAACATAGAAAATAACCTATCACTTGATAGCTTCATTCGAAAAGCACCGCCAAAAAATCCGTAAAATGGATTGTTATCGTCTATTAACAACACAGACTGAATTCTTTATTTTCTGTACGGTGGGTTATCTGTTTAGCTTTTGGACATTGAGGATGATTTTAAATTAATCTTAAAATACTGTAACCGTGTTCAAAAAGACTATTTTGTATATATTTGTGCCTGATAATAGGGATTGACTTTTTTTTTTTGGTAAGCTCACGACCCTTTCTAAGGAGACATTCAATGATTTATTTCCGAATAAAATACACGTGAAAAGTACTGTTGAATTTTTTAAGTCTTGGGGGAAGCAAAACCTACAAAGGCGGCACAACGCTTTTCTTACGACGCATCACTTAAAAGGTTGTCCCACAAGATGTGCAAAAGACAATCATTTGTCTTTGCATTAAGACAATTTATGTACTTCCCGTCTGATTTAACCTCAGACAGCGTACCAGTGGATATTACAGAGCCCAAACAATATTCCTCATACTTTTTTGCTTAAAGTTGATGTTACTTTTTCGGCAAATGCTTAATTTTCTGCGTTATTTAAAGTATTTTGAAGATTTGAGCCTAAAGCGGTGTGAATGTAATTTTTTACGCTCATTTACATAGAATTCATTCATTTGATTATCCAATAGATAAGTTGCATTGAAAAGCACCCGGGCAACGCCGGGTAGTAAGCTAGTGACTTTATAAATGTGAATGATTTTCTAGTCCCGGTATAACTTCGTCCAACCACGTGGGAGATAAGTAGTAGAAGAAGAAGAAGAGGAATTTTCTTTGGTAATTATTCCCGCATAGTTTAAAGCAGTCTTTATATGAATTGAAGCTGATCTATTGGACATACCATCCTGTGCTACATTTGGAAGATTTAATTCTTACTCACGATGCTGAAATGAAACCTTCACTTTTGATTGTTTATTATTATTATTATTTTCAAGTTGTTTTTCTTTTAAACAACATTTCCATTTTCATTTCAAGTAATAATACAATTGTTTGAAATAATTCGAACTAAATAACATACTTCAAAAGAGAAAGACAACCAACTAAAACGCAATTGGGATCGTTGGATGCAGAGAAAAGACTGGCCAGAATTGGCAGGGCGTGTTGTACTTGCTTAATGCACATTTGAAGGCCATCTCGCAATTGCCTAGGTGATTCAAATAACTGTATACTGAGTATTTATTTCTCTAGAGTTTAATTTCAACTATTCGGAGTTTCAAATGAATGATATTACAATATCATTCCCTTTTCGCCCGCTTGGTGAAAAATCGGGCAAAGTACTCGAAATTGAAAGCCATTTGGGCAGCCAAAGATAGTGTTTGATTTAGCTGAAATTTTGTACAATAAATTGGTAAGAGGCAACTTTCCCATAAATAGGCGTTAGATATTTCTTAAATTCGTTTTTTTCACTCCATTAATATAAAGTTTTTACCCCCGTACGGAAATATTCTAATTAGCGAGTCTGGATAGTCGGTTACTAATATAAACACAAAAAAACCCCTACTATTCCATCTGCAGTTCGTTCATTCTTCTCTGGTGAGCATACCAATGAAGAAAAAGTTATTCTACTTTGTTAGAGAAAAAAAATTTTTTTTTTCGCAAAACTTACTTTTTGGACTCCACACTTGATGAAATTCAGTGCTGCATTGACCATAGATTGAGTAGGTACATCATTATTGAAATTGCCGATGAAACTAAGCCCAATAGAGTTAGTGTTGAAATTCACTGAAAAGGCTCCAGTGCGATTCCATCCACGTCCTTCGTAAATTCGACCATCGCCGCCAACAAGGAAATTGTAACCAATATCCCACCAACCTGTAAGATATAAAATATTTATATTCAAGATTATCGTGCAATCGAGTGTCAAGCATGAGACATCGTAGATCATTTTGCTCTAATTGCAATGCGTATTTTTATCAAATTCAAAATTATCAAATTGTTTTGTTCTAACTGGAATGTATCTTTTTATTTAATTCTCTTTTCTTGGGTGTAAGCAGGGTTGCCACCCTTGGTGAATCAATTTGAGGAGCATCTGTGGTGATTTTGAGGAGCAATTTAAAATTTTGCGGAGAAATCGGTGGCGGATCCTTACGGGAGGGGGCGATTGGGGCGATCCCCCCCCCCCAAAGGTTTGTAAAGACAAAAAAATTCCGGGAGAAGGTCACCAAACTCTCTGCTCCCGGCCCCCAACACATTACAAAAAATCGCCTACAACGGTATTTTTACGACTTTAATTCAAAGAAAATTTCAGGGGAGTGTCCTTGAACCCCCTTTTGCCAATGTCATAGAAGATCGTCAAAAATTTTGAATTTTTGGAGCTTTAATTTCGAAAAATTCGCCGAGGAAGATTTCTCGGCGTCATACGTTTTTTCTCATACATTTACGTTTCATACATTTTTAAAACTCCAGATCCAAAAAAAAAAAACTCTGGGAGGGCTTTTCGAAATCGTAAAATATTTTTTGCTTTCTTTCTCCTTTACTTAATAATGCGAAAATTTAATAAATTTTTCAATTTATTAAATCAAGTAGTTTCTGTGGCTTAATATTTATTCATTCATTTTATTTGCTCTAAAATAACTAACTCGCATATTGATATCACAATTACTATGAAACGAAGAAAAGGGGGATGCGTGAACATGCAAAATACAGTTTTAATTATCTTTATTTTAATCTCAAATTCATTTTTCGTGAGGTCATTCAAAAAATCATCTTTTTATATAGATCAATGTCTTTATGAATGTCAAATGCTAGCTAATAACTGTTCCGATCGTTCGATGAGAATTTGGAGGGAGCCAAAGAAAAAAAAGTGTGGTAGGCTTCCTCTCTCTATGAAAATAAGTTTCTCTAAAAAAGATTTCTGCAGAGTGCTGGAAGTGCTGATGAGTATGATCTCCTTTTGTGCTGTATTCAGACCATTTTAGTCCTCTTATAAAACTAGGGGTGCTCATAACGAAAAATTACTCGTATATTTAAGAATTGGAATGTGATTTGTGACTGTTTCCCGATCAATATAAGCAGTAAAATATTTTGTTTAAACCTACCTTGCTTAGAAAAGTTTAAATACTGTTTTCCCCTCCGTGATTTTTCTTGGGGGTGGGGGAGAAATGAATGTTTTGCAGTTCTGGGAGGGGTTTAACCCCAAACCCCTCCCGTAGCTGCGTCACTGTTTCCGAGAGAGTTTTGAACATCATGCCTTAATGTCTTTAAAAAAGGCCTTCAATTTGTGTTTTTAGGACTTCAATTTCGAAAAAATCCGCTTTCTCCTTACATCAATGAAAATCCACTAACATTGCGTTTTTTGAAACTTCAATATCGAAAAGTTGAGGTATAGTTCGTGACCCCATCCCTTCCATTAACGCTACAAAGATGGCCAACCAGCGCATTTTCAAGGCTCCTATTTCGAATATTTCCGATGGAAAGTTCCGAACTATGTATCTTCCCCCAACGTTATAAAAGATGGCTTATTACTGCGTTTTCAGGACTTCAATTTCGAAAAATTTCTGGAGAGGAACCCCGATGTCCCTCTTTCCTTATCTTTCAACATCATTCAAACATCATCTAAAATTTGCGTTTTTGGAGTTTCTACATCGAAACATTTCTGGGGAAAAGTTATGATCCCCATGTCTTCTTCTACGTCATCAAAAGCGGTAGGTGGCCTATACAATTGCGTTTTTAAGACATCAATTTAGAAATTTTTTCCGGGGGAAAACCCCCGAACCCCCTGGTTTTCAGCATGACTAAAGATATCTAAAATTACGTTTTCGAAACGCTAATATCAAAACACGACTGGGGAAAATTCTTCAAACTCTTTGAATCAAACACATTATTCGACAAAAAAAAAAAAAAAAAAAAAAAAAACCGTCATGTTTCAGTTCTTTTTTTTTTAAATATTTTTTTCATTATCCTCCCCCACTATAATGCATTACTCATTCGCCACTCCCAACAGGGTCGTCTGTATCCGCCACTGGGAGTAATTCAGTGTTTTGTATTAAAATCAATCAAAATAGCTAAAACCTCTTACCTAAAATTGTTTTTGAGCTTTAACTATCGTTTTAAGCCAATAGTAAGAAACAATTATTTTTATATTAATAAAACAGCCTTAAACAATACTTCAATCTTTGAGTTTAAGCATTTTTAATTTCTCATATTTACAAGTTTGTCATGATAAAATAGAAAAATATAAGTTTGAAAACGTTTGGGCGGGAAATGCGGAGCAAAATAACTTCTTTGCGGAGCCGCGGATTTTCGCCATTTTTGAGGAGCAACTCCGCAAAATGCAGAACAGTTGGCAACCCTGGGTGTAAGGGATAATGGGGTTGTTTCCTTTAGTCAAAAGTAGCACTTTTTGTCACTGAAATTGATAGAATAAGCAAAACAATTGCATGAACCCAGAAAATACTTTCATTTTCCCAACAGTTTTTTTAATTAATTTCTTAAAATGTCCGATTTTTCAAACAAGGCTTGGTCTAGATCACGTCATAAATTATGATCTTTGGCGCATCTTTCTACCGCGTTTACACGTCATTATAATCAAGAAGCGAATAAAAATCGCGCTCTACGTTTGCTATCAACCATATCGTTGCCAACACACGTGAGTAAAGATGCGAATTGAATATTTTGCTCCGTGAATGGCAACACTGAATGGCATTTCATCATTTGTAATGTCATCGGCATTAGCGTAAACAATGAAAGCGCACTGATTTAAGCAATTTTTTTAAATATTATACTTAAACAAATTGTTTAAAAAATGGTCAGATCCTATGTTTTTAAGCATACTCTTTCAGAAAAAAATACTTTTAAAATTTTGGAAACGACCCCATTGGCTTTGACGGACAGGAGTCGCTATTCTAATAGGCAATTTTAATACTACTAGTTAAAAGATGTGCGTATTTTAGACAAACTGAAGGATTGTTTTAACTTAGAAAAGAAATGTTCACTAACTCAAGGGACTTCCTTTAAATTCTCAGCATGGGCATTAGAATATAAGTTGTGAAGAGACAAGCTCGAATAAGAGTTAACAGACACTAGGTCCTCTTTATCACTTTTAGCAACCCTTTCTGAACAAGCAGTAGCTCAAGATGAGGTCAAAACTGAAACAGAGTTGAAATTTAACCAGCGTCTATTCTGAACAGAAACTGCGTGACAAAATAGTAGTAAACCCTCGATCAGTGGTCAAAAGTAGCGCGCTATAAGTAACGACGCTACTGTAGTAGCTACCATTTTTAATACATTGTAGAGCAACGCACTACTTAAAAAAAAAAAAAAAACAACGAGCAGTTTGGGGGAAAAAATGCAGTAGTTTAGTGATTTCTGGAAATTACTTTTAAATTAAATTTAAAAGAAAAAAAATCTTTTCATCAGTAGCGTTAGAAAAGGATTGGTGTCTAGATCCAGACTCCTTGTTTGAAGTTCAAAATAAACTAATTAGATTCTACAATATATAAGTTCCTATAAAAGGAATTCTAATATAGAAAATTAAAGTATTTCTCTTCTGTTTAAATGTTGTTTTCCTCATCTAGTCAATTTTATGTACATGTATGCGGATGTAAAATAATAAACCAAATTATGACTGCTTCTATTTACATTTTTCAAATAGCTGAATTGTAAAAAATTGAATCTTTCAAATTTTTAATCCTTTCTTGCAGCAAATATTCGTAAAAATGGTTAAAAAAAAAGAAAAAAATGATAATTCTAAGTAATATTCCATTTTCAAATGAGTTAATTTATTAATCGGATCAACGTTTCGAATGCAAATTTGGAAAAAACGAGCTGATGTGTGCATCACATGACTTCCTTTTACGCCAACTTAATGATAATAGTAGTGATTTGGAGTAAGCAAAGAAACACTTTAAATATTTTTGCCCCACGTTTGTTGCGAACTGAAGCAAAAAAAAAGTTTTATACAGATTAATTTTCCCAATATTGGACATTTTAATGTAATTCAACGGTTAACTCTCTAAATATCGCCAATAGTGCTCCCCCCCCAAAAAAAACACGCCAAATCGTCGCCAAGTTGGCGAAAAAACTTGGCGACCAAAAACATGTCGACCAAAAGCTTGGCGATATGTTGCCATGTGTTTTTCCAAATTATAACACCACTTGAGTTTCCATTGATATGAACAATGATTTCCCCCTCCAAAAGGTGTAAAAGACCTCCTTAGGAACATCCGAAAGCAACCAAAAGGAGAGGTGCACAACTAGATCCACTAGGAGTCAACGTACCAAATTTCAACTTTCTGGGACATACCGTTTTTGAGTTATGCGAGATACAAACGCACATACATACGAACATACAGACGTCACGAGAAAACTCGTTGTAATTAATTCGGGGTCGATATTTCGGGTGTCTATACGTTCTTAGGCATATATCCACGTATGATCGGGTTGAAAAAAAGACTCAACATTCATTCGGGGGCGAGAAAAAATGGAAGATAAGGCCTATTTTAGGGACAAATTTTTTTCGCGAATACAGTACTTCCTTTACTTCGTAAAAGGAAGTAAAAATGGAATGTTTCACTTTTGTTGAAAATTTTTGTTCGAAAGACAAAAATATTTCTAATGAATTGAAATTTTGAAATGGTGTTTTAATAACACCAGCATCAAGGCTTCATATTTCCCGTAATTGTAAAAAAAAAAAAAAAAAAAAAAAAGAAGAAGAAGAAGAAGAAGAAGAAAAAAAGAAAAGAAAAGAAAAAGATTAAAAAACCATTTTGATGAATTTTGTATGAAAAAAAAATGTAGTTACCTGCTTGTAGCCTTCCCCCACCCCATTATTACTAGTTCTCTTCTTAACTTAGTTTTTCACGCTGCATCCGATATACATGTTCTAACATAATTTTTAGAGGAGGAAAATTAAAAATAAGAACCTTACCTCTTTCATCCAGATGGAAATCTTGAATGAATTGGACATGACGAATGCATTGTTGTTTTGTTCGACAAAATGGCGTCACTGTGTGCAGGATTATTATATGATTAATTGGCAAATTCATGTGCCTCTCACGGACAGAAGGTCTAGCACGCCACTCTTCTCTACTTACTATTTCTACTCCATCACAACCAATAATAGCCTTACTATCTACGAGCAAGAGAAAAAGTAACACGTTAACTGTTTTGAAACTCTACTTAATTCCTCATCTAGACAGGATGTTTAAAAAGTCTAGCCCTGATAAAGGAAATTCATTTGAAAACAACTTGGGTAAATGAACAGTTATGGGCACCCAACTAGCAATGAGCAGGTTTGTCTTGTATTGCCAATATTTTGTGAGCTTCTAACTGATATTCCGGAATTACCATCAATGGATTCTCTAAATAGATCTTTCAAATACGCCTCGACCATATTTTTTTTTACAAGCACAAGTTTTTATCTGCAGTGTGATTTATTATGTTAATGCTTCTCAGTCACCAGTCTGCTTTATTGGCACATGCTCTTTCCCTAGCTTTTTTTTCCAGCATATAGGTATATTTTTGTCATTAATTAAGATATTTAAGTCCCTTTCAAACTAATGTACCAATAACTAGTCACTTAAAAGTAAGTATTTTAATAATGGGTACATGTGCCCACAATTTTATTTTATTTATTTATTTATTTATTTATTGTCATTCTTTCTTAAAACTATTGTGTAGAATTGATGATAATAAGCAAAATTTAGAAAATGGTAAATAAAAAATGCAGAGTAGTTTTATTTACGTATTTATTTTTGTTGGTTTTATTCAATTCCAATGCTGCTCGAATAGGAAAGTCAAGATACTTTAAATTCGATTATATTGTACCAAAAATAAAAGTTTTAATATTAAACACTTTTTTTTTGTGTATGTTTTCCCTGAAAATAATTGAATTCAGCTAGTATGACCAGTTCCAGTTTCTAGTATGGCTATAACTAAACGAGTGTGGTCATAACTGGTCAAACCGATCTACTCTAATTTATTTCAAAAACTATGTATAAAACATGATTAAAAATTAATTAAAATATCACAGCTGTAAAGTTGTAATTTCGAATTAGATTTTTTTCCACGTAATTTTGGAAAAATTTATTTAGTCCGCCGCGTACTTAGTCAGAAAAGTTGAGTTGATTAGAAATGTTGCATTGAACAAAAAAGAAAAATAATAAATAAATTTAAAAAACAAAATAAAATAAACGTATTTTTTTTAAAAGCAAATTTGTTTATTTTTTATTTCTCTTTAAAGCTTTGCTGGTTACTTTACATAAATTGGTCTTTACATATTAAAATAATATGCAAAGTTCATGAAAACTATGGAAGATTTGGTTGTTCCAAAAAAACCATGCGTGAAAAAACCAGCATGATTAAAAAAGAACACTTGGGTTAAATCACGACTTAAATCACACCATAGTTTAAAAATCAACATAAAATTAAGAAGCTAAAATTAAAATACCTTAAAATATTGAAATTATCAATAATAAAAATACATTAGTTACCATTAAAGTGAAAAACAACGTAAATAAAGCACAAATATTGGAGAAGATACAGAATATAGCTATTTCAAGGCTACAATGGAGCCTCTTCATCTTGATGAAGAGGCTCCATTGTAGCCTTGAAATAGCTATATTCTGTATCTTCTCCAATATTTGTGCTTTTTTACGTTGTTTTTCACTTTAATCATATTGTAGCACAAAGTTTATATGATAATTTTTCATATACATTAGTTACCTCTTGCTGAGGAATAATGCAGAAGAAAAGCAACCAGTACAAGTACAAACATTTTTATTTCTATCTGAAAGAAAATACATGAATAATATGAGCATCAAAATTTTATTGGCAAATATATGTTAGTAACACTTTTTGATTTTCAGTTTTAAGCGAAAACTATACTATATACAGTGCTAGATTTACCAATAAGCTAAACAAACTATAGTTTGGCCCCAAAATCCCGAAAAAAATGTATGATTCGTTCTTAAAACAAGCTGATGTTTGCATCACATGTCTTCCTTTTTATGCTAATTTTAATGATAATAGTGCCTTGGAGTAAGTAAAGAAACTTCAAATATTTTTACCCCAAGTTTGTTGCGAACAGAAGCAAAAAAACGTTTTATACAGGACATTTTAATGTGATTCAATGGTAAACTCCCTAAATATTGCCGATAGTGGCCAAAATAAAACTAGAAAAAAAAAAAAAAACATAAATTTGTCGCCAAGTTGGCGATTAAAAGCTTGGCGATATATCGCCAAGTGTTTGCTAAATAATAACCCCACTTGAGTTTCCATTGAAATTAACAATGATTTCCCCCCAAAAAGGTGTAAAAGACCCCTTTTGAAACATCCGAATGCAACCAAAAGGGGAGGTACAGAACTAGACCCCACCAGGAGTCTACGTACCAAACTTCAACTTTCTAGGACATACCGTTTTTGAGTTATGCGAGATACATACGCACATACACACATACGTAAATACGTACATACATACGTACATATAGACGTAACGAAAAAAACTCGTTGTAATTAATTCGGGGATCGTCGAAATGGATATTTCGGGTGTTTATAAGTTCTTAGGCATGTATCTACGCGTGGTCGAGTTGAAAAAAAAATTCAATATTCAATCGGGGGAGAGCAAAATGGAAATCAAGGCCGATTTTTGGGTGAAAATATTTTCGCGAATACAATACTTCCTTTACTTCGTAAAAGGAAGTAAAAAGAAAAAGTAATTGAAAAAATAAATTTCATTTCCAAGTGCTCGAAAACCGTGAAAATTTGGAAAAATGTAATCTCTCATGTTCAGTTTTAAAATTTTTAACAAATGCGACGTGGAGAAGGATATCAAAACCTGCCTAATTCAGCCCCTTGGTACATCCTGTATCAAAAATACAAGAATCATGATTGTCACTTTTCTGAAGCATATTCATTGAGACAAATTTTTGTGAAACACATGCTTCATATCTTGCTATTTATTTAACCTAGTATTTACTGGTTTGGAAGTTCATTTGCAATTGCTTGCTTTTATCTTATTTCTACTGCATGCTGCTAATACTTTTGAAATTTGTGCTACAACAATGTTTTTATTCCATAGAATATTTCCATTTTTTGATCACTATCTTTATATTTAATAAATATAAAGCTGAAAGTTTGTCTTGATCTCTTTAAAGTTAAGAAATCATTAAGTTGTACTACTTTTGGCCCGATGAAGGTGAAATTTCAACTTACATTGGTAGTAAAATCACGGAAGTAATGGGATGGAAGCAACATTCAAAGTGTGAGAGCATTTGACCACAACTTAGAGATATGTTGAAAAATTTGAAGCCGAAAATGATGCGCGAAATTCAGTGACTAGCGCACAACGTACATCAGCACATGCAACCATGTCTTCAATTTCTTTAAATTTTTGTACAGTTATTGAAAAACATATGTATATTTTACACCTAGTAGACGTTAACTGTAAATATGCAGGGGAACTAAATGACCTTTTAATTTTCTACCACAAGCAAAGCCGTGCGGGTTCCGCTAGTTGATAATAAAAGGCACATATACTTACAGTATGATCTCAAGCTCTGCATGAAAATTATAATGACTAAAATAACTGTTAGATGCAATAAACCTTAAATATACGCTTCAAGCAAACGCTTTAAATAGGAAACGAGGCTTGTTACCACTGCTTTCATGGTTTTGACTCGAATTTAATTGTTTTACCTTTCAATTTTGTTTCGAAACGGGAAAACACCAACTAACAGTTCTGTTCGTATCTTATCAGAAAAAAAAGTTTGCATAGATAATAGACGACTTCTACGAATGATAAAAAAAAGACTTCGACGAATGTAATATTTCTTACTCATACCATCGTTCATATTTCCCCTTCACTTCCTTCACCCCTACAGATATTTCATATCTTCCTCATTTTTTCTCAAAATGGAAGTCAATTTAGGCTACCTCTGATGACATTAAAGGGCCAGGGCGCACTCCTGGGAATTTTCTGCAGTTAAAATTCTAAAAACAAAATGTTAGTCTTTGTTTGGTCACGTTAAAGAAACGGGAAAGGTTCGGATTTTCTCCATATGGATTTTTGACGTTGCAATTTTGAAAAGGCAATTTTTGGTTATTTTTACACACTTTGAGAAAATGGGTAAGGTTTGGGGACTTTCTCTGGAAATATTAGACCATTGAAGTCTTAAAAACACACTTGAACCGATGAGTCTGGAAATCCGTCATTTCCAGAGTTCATGAAAGGAGGACGCATTAACGTTACCGAGAGTGAAGTCAGATAGCTTTCTTTAGAATTTTTTCTAAATTTATATCCTAAAATTGCGACTTTTGACTTTGTTTGGTAACGATAGGAGAAATACAAGCAGGGGCTTCGGGTTTTGCTCCTGAAATCTGATTTTGGAACTGAAGATAGTTTTAGACTATCTTTATAGAAGAAATTGTCCGTAGGCTGTGCCTAAAAACAAAATGTTTGAACTATATTTGTGGTGATTTTAGGGGAAAAGAGTAGAAGACCAGAGGAAGTTCTCCTGCAATGTTTTTTTAAATATTAAACCGCGCTTTGAGAAAAGGCTAAAGACGCAGTTTTAGGCTCTTTCATTCCGTCAAGGGGGATTTTTACCACCTTTTTGAACGCTTGGGCGGAACACTTGTACTTAGCGCCCCTCAGAACTTGCAGCCCGACGAAGCACGATCCTCACAATTCCCCCATAAGTCCAGCAATGCTTTAAATAGACACAGTCAGGGGTGCTCCAATCGGAGATCACTATGACCTCCTAAAAATGTCCTTCTTCGGCAATTTTGTCTGACGATTTGGCAAAATTATCACCATTCAGCGAAAGTTAGAGTTTCATTCGGCAAAATTTAGAGTTCCATTCGGTAAATTGAGACTCCGCCCTCCCAAAAAATTATGTTCGAGGTTTCACTGTACATAGTTTTATTGTCTGATAGTTTTATTGTACTTTTGAAAGTCGATTAGCTTAATTTATTTGATGTATTATCATTGTTAATAATAATATGTGATTTTATATTTAAATAATTCCTCAAAAAACGTTGTTTTAACCATTAAAAAGAGTTAAAAGATAGGGAAAAAAAATAGGGAAAAGAACAAAAATTTAAACTTTGAACATTCCATTTAAATAAGACAGTGAATATATGTGTGTGTGTTTGTGTGTACATGTATATGCATGATGTTCCCCATACATATCCATAGTTTACGTCGGATCTCGAAAATATTCGGCAGGGAGGTAGTTTTGCACTTGAGAGGGGCCGTATGAGGGTTTCAAAGTTGTTTTCAAGCACAGTGAAGAAACCGCACCTTAAAGATGTGCTGCGGTTATAATGAAAGCTGAAACTTGAAGTTTTTTTTTTGTTTGAAGCTCCATCAGCTCCGGTGCCGTTGGTGTGTCTGTGTTTAAGTGTTATGATGAGTTTCCAAATGTTGACAAATCGCGCCTCCTCTTTTGACACAACTTGCACTGAGCCCTAATAAATTCAGAAGTTCGTATCAATTATTTTTAGCTTTAGACAAACATTTTGTATATTAACTAAAATTTCGTCCAGTGGCGGATTTACCATGTCGCAAATGTCACAATTGCGATGAACCCCCCACGACCAAAGAGGACCTGAAAGGAATGCAAGAGTGCACATGACAAATGTTTTACATAGTTCTCTGATAAACAGAACCAAAAATACAATGGGGCTGGCCATCATGTCTGTCTGTAAATCCGCAAATGATTTTATCTTTACATTGAAGTTTATTGACCTTTTTTAGATTAAGGGCACATTTGATTTTTTACAAAAGAAAAAAATTGCATCTAAATTATTTTTAGAATGAGGGTCCCCTTCAAACTCGGGTTCGAGATAACAGGTGAACAGGTGTCCCCTTTCCCCTACCCTAATGTGCCAGACAATAACTTATTATTCCTAAATAGAGCTTTTCAGGACAAATAGCAACCTTTACCTCTGACCTCTAAATACATTTTATTCACCTTATTTTATAACGTCAAACAAAAAGTGTCGGAGATAGATAAAGTATCTCCGACACACTGATGTACAGGTGTTTATAAAGTTTTGCACTAATAATAATAATAATAATAATAATAATAAAAGTTCAAAAACTACTTCAGGTTTAAACACAATTTTTTTTTATTTTGATCCTTGCGTCAAAAATATTTTTTTCACACCGCTTTTCACGTCTACGTGTGGATCTTCCATAGTTCTGAGAATATCTAGACGATTTTCAACTCTGCGCTAGGCACTAGCGCAGCCAGAAGTTACCCTCGGGGGGAGGGAGAGAGTCTGGCCCTGACAGTCCTTATAGGGATAATCAACTATCATATTAGGATTGGCAAAAGTTTAAAAAACGGAGGTTCTGGGGGACTGACCTCAGGGGTGCCCACACACCCCCTAAGATTGGCACACTTCCTTTAAAGATCCTAAAGACCACCCCCCCCCCCGCCAAAAAAAAAAAAAAGCAAGCTCACCAAAAATGAGAAAAATACCCCTCAAAACACCTCCTCCCTAAAAATTTCAACGGCGCAGACCATGTGCCATGACCCCCTAAGCCCCTAGGTGTACACCCCTGCTGATCTTCAAAAGTCCCTAAAAATTCTTTCTTTTACAGAATCTATTTTCAGTTTTCGATGTCCGTGACACTTACATGCCCTAAGCTAATAATGCATGAATGGGAGACAAATCTTGATTAGATAAGGACCTTTTAAAATACTTTTGTTTCTAATAATCGCAATTCATTACAAACATCCTGTTTTTTTGTTTTGATACTTAGTTTACTAAGGTTGGGATTGTGGGCGCCTGTATGCAAAATTTTAAGAGGAGGGGGGGCTCAGATATTTTCTCCATAGTTTAGCAGGATATTTTCCCCATGGAAACCAATTTCAGTACAGATTAGAGTTATTAAAATTTGACATTTTCAATAACTTATCCACTAATGGCTGGAAAAGAAATGTTTTTACATTTTTGCAAAGAAAAAAGTACCAAAAGCAGAGAAGTTCTAATTTCAAAGGAGCAGGGGGCTTGAGCCCCCCCCCCCCCACTTGCCTCCCTATATGGGCGCCTATGGTTGGGATAAAGTTCCAGAAAAAATCTTGTATACATAGGCGCCCATATGCAAAAATTTAAGGGGGAAGGAGGGGGGGCTCAGATATTTTGCCAATGGTTTAGCAGGATGTTTTGCACAAAGAAACCGATTTGAGTACATATTAGAGTTATTAAAATTTAATTAATTTAATAACTTAGTCATCAATGGCTGGCGAAGAAATGTTTTTACGTTTTGCAAAGAAAAAATTATAAAGGCAAGGAATTTCTGGGGGGGGGTTGAGCTCCCACTTGCCCCCTCCCCTTCCATATGGGCACTAATGCTTGTATATTTAAGATTTCCCTTAGTTATCAAGTTTCAAGACAAGTAGTTCAATGCATCACAATTCACATTAGCCAAATCTACAAATAACAATTCTCTGGTACATACAAGACATAAACAACACGTACCTTGAGTCACGCCTGCGTTATCAGATGACAGCGGCCATTGCACGAATGCTGATTAGAGTAACGGTAGTTGGCGTGGAGGCATTGGGAAAAACCCAGGGAGAAACACCGAATTTCGCAAGAAGTGGGAAAGATAACATTAAGTGATTTAAAGTGTTTTTTCCCACTGAAATGCAGTCTTTTCCACTTCCGGCTCGAATGAATATATAATCCAGTGGTTTCCAAACTTTCTGTATCTCCCCCCCCCCCCGAGGGCACACCGATGGGAGGACACTGTGACCTCCCAAAAAATGTCGTTATTGGATAATTTTGTCTGACGATTCGGCAAATCTGGAGACAAAATTGCAAAAAAAAAGCAATTTTCTGATGCCCGAATGTCCCTTTTCATTTAATATACGTCTGTGATCACACCCGTATTTTATTATGCGGCAAAATTTGAACTTCCGTTCGGCAAATTGAGAATTGTCTCCTTCATAAAAATTTAAGTTCGGGGCGTCCATACTACCTCCCCTTTTTTTCATTAAGCGATCCATGCCCCCACCGTCCACCCCGCCCCTTCAATTTTCGAAAGGATTCAATTTTATAAATTTTAAACAAATCGCAATTTGAAGGGTCAGGAAAACATTTGCACATTTTATACAACACTTGCGGCCTTCAGCGCCTGGGTCGAACTCGCCGCCTGCGGCTGGTTGGTACACACCATCTTCGGAGGTGTACTTTCAGGGCTTCTCCACCTGGTGCGAAGTATCTGCCTCGCCACCTACGGCAACTAGCTCATCCCACCTTCAGCAAATTTGTGCAGCACCCCATTTGCTGGGAGTACCATAAGGGTACTTTTGCTGCTTTGCATCGTACTTGTCCCCCGAGACAACTTAAGCTATTGAAAGAATGTAAATTGACGTTTCTGGGACGAAAATTACATTTCTGTAAAAGAAAAAAAATCATAATAACAAAAAACGTGCTTTAAACCATTCGTAACATAATTTTTCAAAGCGCATCGGAAAACGCGCTTCACTTACGATTACGACCCTTGAAAAGCCCCTGCGTGTTTTCCTGTCTGCGATTCACTTTCTCTTTGGCCACTTGCCAGTAGCTTCAGGGGAAAGAACCGACGTTTTTAATTAATATCTCCGCGAATTAAAGTCGTACAATTATCTTTTCTAGCTGAACACGTAGCCTGGAAAATTACAAATCTATCGATTCCTGGTTCGATGTTCAGTTTTCTGTCTTTCACCAAAAGTAGCGATGACATATATGTATAGATAGACAGATAGTTACATAGATACCAACAATTTTTAATGATATTTTTGATAGTTTTTAAGCACCAAAACATATTTTTTGTCACTACATTTCAATACGAGAAGAGAATTGACAATTTTACTACTGGAACAACAAGTACAAAAAAAAAAGAAAGAAAAAGAAATATTAATAGAATATTAATGCAATGCGTAGGCTTGCTATTGAAAGCAAATTTTTTCAAATGTGACGTCATTAAAAAAATATATATATTCTTAATGCAGGAGCTCAAGCTCGAATTCCATATAGGCGATGACGCTTCGTTGATTTGTGTTTTCTGACATCGATTTGATTTTTTTTTAAATTTTTTAAAAAGGAAGTGTTCGTAGCAGCTGCGTACCCCCCTTACAATTATTTCGTACCTTCCCAAGGGAGTGAGGCCCACAGAATGAAAACCTCTGATTTAATACCGATGGCACCTCTGACGATGAGGTATCTAATATTCTTACTGGAAATGACATTATAGATTTTCCCTATTTCGTCATAATTCAAAAGTAAGGGATGTCCGAACTGTTTTACATTAGTGAGATTAAGAAATGTGCAATATCGAAGTCGGTAAAGACCCAGAAAAAGTTTTTTTCTAAGTTTCTGAACCTGTTCAAATACAGTCCCGGTCGTTGCAATGGGGTTGTTTCCTTCAGTCAAAAGGACTTTCCCAATAGTTATTTTTTGTTTCATTTTTTTACCATGACCGATTTTGGAAACATGGCGATGTCTTTATGACGTCAGAAGGGATGTACTTTAGCGCGCTACTCTATTGGCTCGCTGAAATTTACGCATTTAAAAAAAAAAAAAAAATGTCGCCATTAAACAGTAATATTAATAGCAATCATAATGAGAATTTTGAATGAAGGCTTTTCTGAAGGATTAGTATTCCTTCTCAATGGTATTATTGCGCAAAAATATTTTTATCTTTATCTAAATACAAAATATTGCGCTGATGGTATCAGTGAATGGCAGTTCATCACTTGTGATGTCATGAGCAGAAACTTCAAAAATAAACTTGAATCTGCGCACCGATTAAAATAATTTATTTTTAAATACTAAACTTTGTCAAATTATTTAAAAAATATTTAAAACCTATGCTTTAGGCATGCTTTTTCAGAAAAAAATCCTTTCAAAATTTCGGAAACAACCCATTTAATCGTTATAGTATTACGGAGGCGTTGTTCCTCTTTCTAGAATCCTCATACACTGACTCCCAAAAGTGTTTGTACACCTTGAAATTTTGTAGTAAAACCAAAATAACGCAAACCTGAATTCGAATATGAAGTCCAAATTTTTTTCACACCATTCCTATGTCATTCTGAATAAAACCCAGTGGTTATTTTCAAAATATTGCCAGATTTTATTTTTGAAATTTGTCAAAAAAACGAAGAGATAGAGAAAAAATACGCCACAAAAGTCATCGTACACTGAAATATTTTCGAATAAATTCATAATTAAAATTATCATATGTTTTTTTTTTTATTATTTTTGCATTGTAATGATACTATAAAGTCATTTGCCTTTAATTTTTTGTGTATTTATTCCCTAATATTCTGCTTATTATTTTAAAATGGCAGGTATGCGTAGAAAACAACAAACACGGCTCGAAATTTGATTTTTTTTCCCTCACAGTAGCCATAAATTGGTTTAAAATGTCTCTAAATTGGTTAATTTATACCATTCTATAGTGAAGTGCTTGATAAAATGCTTTAAAGACAAGAATCGGATCGAAAACAAGGTAAGAAAAGGTCAACTGGCAAAGTTAACAAAGCGTGATCGGAGGTTTACAGTTAAAAAAATATGAAAAATATACATTTTAGAACTGAAAAAGTTTCTGCAGAATTGAATGAAACATTTTACGCTTAATTTTTACCTAAATTTGTTCGTCAAGTTCTCTGATTAGCTGGATTAAATGGGACCTCTTCCCGCAGGAATTTTCTTATTCGTACGGAAAGCAGTATGCTTACGCTTTCCGTCGTAAAATCAATGATAAATAAGCTCAAAACGTTCTGGAACAACGTCTTACTTGTAGATGAAAACAAATTCAACATTTTGGGTTAAATTGTTGTATAATTGTAAATGGAAGAAAAAAAATGAGGAGTTTAATCTTAAGAACTTAGTTGTATCAGTTAATCAGTCCGTGAAGGTGTTCTTGTGTGAGGGTGCATCTCAGCATCAGAACTTGGAAATTCGGAATTTTTTGATGAAATAATGCACTATGGTGTTCATTTAAATATTTTAAAAAACAATTTTAAACTATTAGCCCAAAATTTAGTAATCGGAAACAACTTTGTTTTTTTATCAAGATAACGATAAGAAGCACACGTTCGCGTTTGGTGCCTCAAAATTTGCCCTTAAGCTTAGAAATATCGCCTCAATCGCCAGATTTAAACTTAATGGAACATATTTGGAGATATCTGGTGGTCAGATTATGAAAATACACCATTGACACAAAGAGCGAACTAGAGACAGTAAAACTCGTAGTGCGGATGAACACTTACTCAGAAATTGCACAAAAAAAAGAAAGAAAAAACAATGAAATCTATTCCCAGACGCTTAAAAGCTGTTGTTGTTACTGCATGATATTCTACTAAATAATAACTTAGTAAAAAGTTAGATTATTTACTAATTTTTTGACATTTTTTCAAAGTGCACGAAGATTTTTGTGAAATAAAATTTTCGGCACTTTTTGGTTTTTGATTTTTAAAAAATTAAGTTTTAATGTTTTATTAAAAATTTTCATGTAGTTTTGTTAAAAATATATCATAGATCTTATAATAAAATATCTATTTCGAAATATTAATTCTAACGAATGGATAAGGGCCTATTTCATTGAAAGTTGTAGGTGTACGAACACTTTTGGGAGCCACTGTATATATAATAGCCAATGATCGAGTAATCCGTGAGTTGAAACAATGAAACTCGAGCCACGGCATGATAATTTGATAATATGTTTTGGTAATGTTTGTCATGCAAGAAAAGACTTTATTGTGGCAAGGCTGATCTCGATTCGGTCACTAAACTGTTTTACTGGTAAGACTGTCATTTCAGGGGAATGAAGAAACGAAAAAATGGTCAACAATGAACGATACCTACTGGAGTTTAGGATTCAATTCATCCATTGGAATTAGGGTTAAATTTCAACTATCAAAATATCCCCTAACAGGCAATGGCTTCGTTCAGAAGTCGCAACTCCAGAACTCGAATACGCTACCTTATGGTGATTAGCACTACTGCCGAAAAAGGTAAAACATTCCATTCCACGTGTTTTCTTTGGGGTAAATTACAGGCTTCAGACAGGTTGTGGTGTAATGTAATTTCAGAAGAATAGAAAAAAAAAGCTTCCCCCCAAACACGATGAAAAATTACTGTCATTCTCTATGCGTCAAAGCAAGTTATAAGTTATGGCGTGCGTTTGTTTTACCTTTTTCATCCGCCATTAGACAGTAGCTCCAGCGCCCCCTATAGTTAATTGGAGTTGCGAATACTTGACGAGCGATTTTCACTCGACGTTAAATCCCGGTTATCACAAATTTGCCATTTCAAATGCGCTTGTACGCGGACTTCAAAAAGCTGATTTCAAAAATCTTGCTAGACTTAATTACAAACATTTTAAATCTAGTAATAAATATGAGATGGCAACAGATAAAAATTAGAAATCACAAAGTTTTCTCTCATTTAGTTTTCAGGCCTCGGTAAAGATTGAATTTTGCGTCTTAATTATTAATGGATTCGGTGTCTGATTTGTCGTCTGTCCTTTTTCTGAACCAAATTTTAAACCTCAGAAGAGCGTACTAGAATTGCAGCATCACTTCTAATACAAAGCCGAAACCTCAGCCTAAATAAAAATGTATAATACTAAATTGTTTACGCCTAACGTAAAATATCCGCAAAAGACGGATTTCTTTACTAATATTCCAATTATTTTTGAAGTACACAACGTGTTTTACATTTATGTTAAATAAATATTTCCAAATTGATAAATATTGAAGTGTCATTTTTCTCTTAAGAGTATCAGTTATTCATATCCGTAGTTTCATATAATGTATCACGAAATCGCTGTGAAAATATTCTAATCGCATTCATTAATTTAGTGGGACTCTCGCTCAGTCTAAATATAAACAAGTAACACGAAATCTTAAAACAGAAAACCCAAAAAGTCCGTGCGCAAGCGCAGTTGAAATGGCAAATTTGTAATAACCGGGATTTAACGTCTAGTGCGATTTTCTAGTTTTGTTATAATTTTTCTTCCGGGTCAGGTGAGCCTTCTCATATCCCGGGAGGCTATGCTGCAAAATGAGAACAAATAAATTTTTATTTGGATGCAATGAATTAATTGATCTAACGAAAAGAGTCAATTAATTTTTGAAACGTCTGAAAACAAAATACACCGTCAAGATGGTTGAGGAAGTTAAACGTCAGATGGGACGATTTGAAAACTTAATTGGATTTGAAGGAAAATCAGATGTCGGATCGAAGTCTTTTATACAGGAACTGATCAGATCTTTGAGTGAAAAGTACAAGGTACAGTGACATCTTTCGCTAAAAATGTGATTTCTAAAATTTTACGCAACAACTTTTGTTTTCAGAAAAATTTTACCCAATTGTTAAATCAACCAAAAAAAAAAAAGAGTAAATGGAACGAAATCCCCGGCTTGGCGACATTTTTTCTAGGCGATATTTTGTGACGCCAAGTCGTGCTGACGTGTTTAAATTTTACTGCAATTCTTGTAAACTGTAAAGGCAAAACAAAACAGAAACAATTAGTGAGTTATCACCGAAAAAAGTTGCAAAATATTAATGTCGTCAACTCACTGACTATACTAAAGCGCTAATGATTCGGTGAACGAACTGTCGTTTGCACGAAACTGCGTCTAAAGAAGCGAAAGCGCACATCTGTGACGGACAAACTACCACCCCTGCAAACCAATACTTGCGTTCATTTCCGCCTATAAACCGGATGTTAACCTTTCCATGTAGTCGACGGTCAGACAGTACATGCAATGCATTAATAAACGGAAAATCGCAATTTTTCGACTTACGTCCTTCTGACTCTGAGGTACAGAGTTGTCTTTGCGTATTATCGTATGTCTTACTTATTATTCAGTTAGTCAAAATGGCTATCAAGCAGGAAGTGATTTAGCATTTTATGGTTCAATGTCACTGGACCTAACACCATGTGATTTTTATCGTGGAGATATGAGAAGGGTTGAAGGGTTCTGTGTTTATACCCCTTACCTGCAAATCTTGACGAACTGAAATGCTGGATCACTGCACCAACTGCTTCTTTGACTGCATCCATGATACAATGTGTATGGTAGGCGTTTTATTGCAAGTGTGACTATGATATCGTTCAGACGTCTGGAGGAGGGAACATAGAACATATTTAGCACTGATTTAAGTTTGAAAAAAAAATTCCGTTTTGTGCCATTTTTACTTTTTGAAATACTCACGTTTGAAACCCCACCATTCTTTTGGAATCATCCTGTATCATTGATGCCAAAAGTTTGATCTTATTTTTAAAAATTAATGAAGTTTTTACTTTTAACTCTTTTCAAAATATATTCCTCAAGTTCTCATTTTTGAGAATACTCAAAAACGCTATGAGCTTATTTCTGAGACTCTAAAAAATACATAAGACCAGGGGAGAAAAAACGAGGAAATTTTGATAGTGAAGGTTTTTGACCGGGTCAAAATTGGCTATAACATTTCAACATAGCCTTCCTTTTACTCTCTTGTCATTTTTTAAACTCAACAGAAAAAAAAAATCTAATTTGAATTTTGACATCTTGAATTCAAATAATGTTTTTCGCAATCACAAGTTGCGACAAGACCCTACTCATTAGAGTTATTGTTTCTAGAAATGGCTTGCCCCCCCCCCCAAGCATGTCCCTCCTCCTGGGTGGTTATGTGTGTATAGTTGTGTGTGTGTAGGCTTAAGTGTGTGCACGTAGGCCTGTGTATGTGTGTAAAGGTGCTCACGCGTTGACGAGTGTGTATGAGCATGCGTGTGAAGGACATGGACGCCACCACCCAGCAGAAGGGGATTCCGGGGGACAGTGCTCAGGAACAGAGCAGCCGTGCCGCCGCCGCGCCGGTGGGTGGTGGTGCTGCTGGTCCAAGCTGAAAAATAATCCCAAGGTCAAGGACTGTCAAATGAGAACAATAAGCAATCGTGATTGCTCAAAACATCCCTCCCTCACATTTCGACGCTCAAGAAGTTTCATAACGAGTGAATGAATTACTGAAATATTGTTCAAATTATGTAATTTAACTTCGGACACAACTTGTACAACAATACCAGAAGAGAACAAGCTATAACAGCCCGAATTGGAACTGGTCATACCAGATTTACACATAAGCATCTTTTTTCATGTGAACGCGCATAAATATGCAATACATGCAATGTTAATCAGACACTGTTGCATATGCATATCCTTTGACCAACTGTCCAATCGTATTCGTTTTAAATTTTTCAATCAGTTTCATTCGTCTTTGAAGGAACTACTAGGGGTCACAACTCTTCCCAAATTGTTTCCCTTCCTTCAAGAGATTGGATTTTTCTCTTTAATGTCTGTCCTTATGTTCCTGTTTTATTATTCATGCTTTTTACGTTACTCAAAATTATTTTTCAGTTCATTATTTATTATTTAAAATTTAAAACTTCGTTGATGTATTTATTATAGCAAAGTTCTCCAAATTCTAGAAATTTTATACCCTTCTCACGTTGAACAATTTCACTTTTCGCAACACTTTTTTCTTCTCCCTTGCAATCGTTTGGCGTAGTTTAGTCTATCAAGTCGCTTGCGCCATATAAAACCCAAAAGAACCAACCAACCAACTTGTCCACTTGACTTATCAAAATTAGCTGTAATTGATTGTAATAAAAAATCTAATATTTGCTTAACAGAAAGATGTGCATAGTAGTATAAGGTTACATCAACTGGAATTTTTTTATGACTTGATCGAGAATTCTCGTCGCAAGCAACAAAAAGCGCTGGTCGAGGAAGAGGATGATTTCCAACCGGAACGAAAAAGAGCAGCAGCTGAAGCCGACGAAGAAGCCCCTGAAGTTGAAAAGAAAGTCGAAGAAAAAAAGCCAGATGATATTGTATCAGTGGATGCAAAAGATATAGACGACTGGGTAACTATACCATTTCGAAATTCCTCATGACTTTCATGGCAATTACAGTGCTGGTAAAAAAAATTGTATCACCCTCGCATTTTCGCAACAATGGGATTATGTGAGAAGTTTTGGTCGGCCGATTAATGATGAATGTATGTGAAATTCTGCAAGACTTATGAAATAAATATTTAACAGCAGGAATCCGATAATTGTTTACGTAGATCGGGGCTGTTTCCGGGACAAGGCGAACTGCTGACCCCATGCTCATTTTTCCATTTCTGAACCTGCGTGTGAGTTTAGAAAAAAAAAAAAAAATATGAACCCCATGTCAATTTAAGTCTAATGGCAGGATAAAGGTTTTTAAATTGTTACTTACCAGTTTTGCTTTATGGCACGGAGCAGAATCATCCTGGAAAATGACGTTTGGAACTGAAGTAAAGTGATCCCGGATAGTAGGAAGCAATTTCTCCTCCAAAATGCCAATATACACCTGAGCGAGCGTTTACTGTTCCTTACATAAAGTGAAGCCCATCAACTCCTTGATCAGAAATACATCCCCAAATCATCTGGAATACGAGATGCTTGATTGTGTGTTGAATGCAGTCGGCATGATATTCTTCTCCTTTGCGGCTCGGGTGATGCAATATTTTTTATCACCACTTAGTTTTCTCAATATCGTAAAGCATTGCTGAGTCTTTGGGAAAGACTTAAGATATTAATATTGTTTCAATTAGCTGGCGGATTATACATTTTGATGGAACTTTTACTGCTACTTAATACCTTGCTTTCTTTATTTGGCGAAATATTTTCAATTTTAATGAAAGTTTTAATGACTCTTAATGGTTTAATTTATTTATTTGACAAAATTTTTACCGTTTAATGAAGCATTTAGAATGGCTGTAGTGCTAAGATTTATGAAAACTCGCCACGCAACCCTGTTATCTTAACTATGTCGGATATCAATCTGAATGCATTAAATATTGAAGAAGAAATAACCATGTTTACTTACAATTCACAATTAAATTTTTGCTAATGAATGATAGCCCAAGCTCACAACTTTTTCTGCAGATGAAGACGTTCCTTGTGACTCCGAAACACGTGTACTTTGTGATGTACTTGGGGGGAGGGGGCGACGCGATGGAACGTGCGCCGTATCCCGAAATACACTGGCCTCTAAAAGTTAAGGTACAAGATGTTTTTCAAAGCTCCCCATAAAAAAATGGCAGTAACAATAAAGTTCATAGTTTGCATGAATGATAATAACGAACTTTAAAACTATTTATAAAAAAAAGGTTGCTATTACTTTTATTTTATAGGAAAGATCATATTTTTACGAGTGAGAAAAGAATATGCAAATATCAAGCTTTTGTACTTTTGTGTATGTTGTGTTGATTTCCAACTGTTGTTGGCAGTTTCGGTGACAATAGTCGATAGAGTTTAGAAAATGTCTCAGAGACGTCGTTTACCCGAATTCGTTAAAGTGGAGGGCAGTTAGATGGATGGACATGGGATTGTCGCAGGCTGATGCTGCTAGACGTCTCAATGTGTTTCGTAGTGTTGTTCAGCGATTTTAGGATCTGATACCAATCCGAAGATTCTGTGTCCGACTTTTCCAGGCCGACCACGACCTACAACATCTGCAGAAGACCTGCTTTTCTAGTTTTTTCGGCCCGAAGGAGAAAAACCATCACTGTGCCGCAGCTCGTTGCAGACCACTTTGTAGCATCAGGAAGAAGAATCTCTGCTACTACGGTGCGAAAACGCAGCACACAATGCAGATCTCTATGCAAGACGACCACTTGTGTGTGTTCCCCTAAACGGACCACAGAGAAGGATCCGCTTATGCTGGGCAAGAGAACATGTTTCCTGGGTCCAGTAGCAATGGGCTTTTGTGCTGTTCACAGACGAGTCCAGATTTACATTGGAGAGTGATTCACGGTGCCTACTGAACTGGAGGGAACAGCGCAATAGATACCATCAATTCAACACAATTGGAAGACCGACAGTTATGGAGGTAGTGGAATCATGGTTTAGGCAGAGATCTCGCTCGCTGGCCACATTGAACTGCATGTGTTCTATGGAGGAACTCTGACTGGTCTGAGATATTGGGATGAGGTCCTTGATCCATATGTCCACCCATATGCTGGTGCTATTGGTAATGACTTCATTAAGATGGATTATAATGCACGACCGAACCGAGCTCGAATTATTGAGGAGTATCTCGAGGATCACGGTTTAGGACGAATGGAATGGCCAGCTCAGTCACTTTCCTTTGCCGGGCTGATGAGTGCTAATAAGCACAAAACTGCAGTCCTCGGCTGGAAATGACTGGAGCTGGCGATGTATTTCATGTATCTTTGAGACTATCTTGGCAGACAGGTTGATGCTTTAAATCCTCCTCTAAAATCGTTACATGAGCTGGAACAAGGCTTACTATCTGGTCTTCACTTCTCATTCCGGTGTCCGACAACTTAATAAATAGCATAGAAAATCGATGCCGCCAATGAATTCAAGTTAGGGGGGACACATTCCTTATTAGAAATATTTTTTGTATTGTTTATATGACATTTTACTACATAACACTGTGATGTTCTGTTTTCTTCAAGAATGAACTTTTTCGCAAAGATTGCTTTTTTTTTTTTTTGTTATAAATCGTTTTTGCAATACTGACCTGGTTTGACCTAACAGACGTCGACCAACTGTGACACCTACCCCATAAAACTAGGTTAAATTAAATCAGCAAAGACATGGGGGGTTCTAACTAAACACAGAAATCACCATAGTTACAATACATTATTATTATTATCATTTTTTTTCTGACGAGATTTCTTGCGGATTTAAATTAATATTAATTCATGTACGTTTTTTTCTTTCCTCCAGAAAGATTTAATGACATTATCAAAGATATACTATGTACTAGAGCATCCGAAATCACAAGGTTTAACTTGGAAACGGAGAATCACCAAAAAGAAAAGCATAACTAAGTTCACCGACAGAGATTTAATAGAATGGGTAAGTAATGATTCTGAAACAGTTTCGTTGAAGTTTGAAATTCCAATCAATCCAACAAATCACCAAAATACTGGATTGTGATTTAATTTTACTCATATTACAGAAATGAATATTTTAATACTACCTAAGAACTCTTAGTTACTGTTAAAAAAAAAAAAAAAAAAAAAAAAAAAAAAACTTCATAAGTAAGGTGACGATATGCATGATTTTGCCTCATTTTCCTCGTCATTTTTCGAAACATCAATCATTTATTTCTATGTCTACTTCCTAAAATTTTAAAGGAAAGTGGAAAAATAAGTCAAGTACAAAGTGTTTTCCGAAGTTAGAGGAAACGGGACAGTTTTAATTTCAATCTTCAATAATGTTTTTAAAATCACCCAAAAAGAATTTAATTTTGAATTTTCTAAATAATAAATACAACCGAGGCCATGCTCAAGACAGCATTCCCTGTCAGACAACATTCCCCCCAATCAGACAACATTCCTGTTTGGGGGCGATATCGTTTAGACCAGTTCCAAGCAAAGTGGCACCCAGCATTGTTGGGGCTTTAAGGATGAGTCAAAAACATCGAATTCATAGGAAATGAAGAAGGAGGTAATCGTAAAAAACAAATCAACTCTTCCACAATGTGCACCTTATCTGGGAGCAAGGCGGCAGTTTTCACTGAAATTCATTTCTCGGTATAAACATACAATGCCACTTTACGAAAAAAAAAAAAATGTTTCGCCAACGCTTTGATTACAGCAATTCATGCTTCTCTTGTTGTCAACCTGTTTTGATTTAGACTCGTCCAACGTCGAATTTAACAATATTAAGCTGTACACTCTCTGCTGCTTCTTGAAACCAGCTTTTTTCTTAAGTGGGGAGATCAGATGTCTTACACCCGAGACGAATTGGACTTTGGTGTTCAAATGTTTTTAATGCTTGCATGTATGGCTGGTATACAAGGTGTTCCGTTGTAACCTGCAAGACCTCTATTTTTCGACTCCTACTCCGCAAGCACCAGCAGAGTTGCGGACTTTCAGGAAAAATTACCGAATCCGACTCTTGCAATTTTAAACCTTCAACCCCCGAATCCGACTCTAAATCTTCGACTCCACAGCCCTGATAATAACTCGTTCAGTCACAAAACAAATAACTAAAAAAATAAGTAGAAAATTTATTAGTTTAATTTGCCTAATTTAATTTTGTGGAGTACACAAGAAATATAATTCAAAACTCACTAAATTATTAACTAGGAGAAGAGATTTTTACTCGTCCTTCACAGTCCATTAATTTGGTCATTGAGACTCTACCCCCGTTTAATTCCATAAAAACCAAATGATATGAATCAGTGTAATGCTTCTAAATATAGTCTTCAAATTTCCCCGTTTTTTTTTTTCTTTTCTTAAATAAGACACTGCATTCGTTTTCTGCCAAGCTTAAAAAATAGGAAAAAAAAAAAAAAAAAATCACATTTTCATAGTAATTGAAATAACGAGTTTTGAAGAACAAAATCTATGGTTATAAACTATCAGAATATATGACGAATATGTATTTAGTACAAATAGTTGAATATCTTTTTGAACAGCGAGTAGCTCAACATTTCCGTTTGAGGGGTCTGGAAGAATGGGCTCAGAGTCGCAGTGACGCCCGTCAGATGGCGCAAGAATCACCATATGATTTTGATGGCATCGATGAAGAATCAGAAACAGTGAGTAAATGTGTTTAAAACATTTTATATTAAAAACTGAATGTATCTTTCTATGTGAATACTATCAATTTCACTCTAACTGCTTCCGAATGCCAGATAATTGACGATCGAACCAGGTGTAGATAGATTCGTAATTTTTCGGACACTGTGTTAACGCAATTTCCAGTTATCTACGACTTTAATTAACGGAAATAATAATTAAAACGTCAAGTTTCAAAGATATTTTTACGGCAAGCGTTTCTACTTTTTTGGCAGCCTGCTCGTTTCTCCTACACAGTCATTCTTTCCAAAGGCCACTCACCTTTCGCCTCAGCAAAATTACGGTCACACACTTTTTCCTGTGCTTACAATTTCTCTCTCTTTTTATGATTAAAGCAGAAGTGTTTCGATATTTGAATGGTTTGAAAGCATAGACATGGTAATCGGGTTTCTTATGTCTATGATTAAGAGGCGCGGCGGACTGGCAATGGATTGATTCTAGAGGTGTGCCACGCTGAAGATTAATTTACTGTTCATTAATTGATCCGAGTTCATGGTTAAGTGGGAATTGGAATGGAATGGTTCCAGAGATGCGTCGGGAAAACAAATAATGAACTGATTATTAATTAATATACCGTCGCAGGCGCAGGCAACAAGAAGGGGCAGAATCCACAGAAGTACACTGTCAAAGGCTTTGCACACCAATCCACCGTAGGCGGCTAGTACTTTATAAATAGTTGCACCACCGGAGAAAGCCTGGGAGGAGGGCTTAAAACTTTTTGGTCCAAAGACTTTTCCTTAAGCGGGAGAGGGGGAGAATAAGAAAATATAGCTATAGACTGATGTTTTACAGTTAAATATGGTACAGGTTCACGAAATTATATTTTTAAAAAGATGTTAATGAACACCAATATTTTCTATAACACAATGACATATACTACGGCGTATACGTCGTTGAGGTTACCATACGTGAGGAGTGAGGTTACAGGAGTTGACGTAAAGCGTCCTGTAACCTCAAGAGTCCTAGTAGTCACAAATAATGAGAGAAAGTTCGATTTTTCCCACCCCTTGAGCTATTAGGGCCCAAAATCGAATCAGCATCTATAGCCCATGAGGTCTACCAATGGACAAGTTTTTGTTTGATTTCGTCCGTTATTTCCTGAGGCATAGCCAGGCACAGATGTATAAGTTTTGGGCCCCCCTGCAGTAAAATCTGCAGGGCCCCACTCCCAGCGACCAGCAGTGTATATTTGCAACGTTAAGAGATCTTAGTGCAAGTTTTTTTCAATTTCCTGGGCCGTTGGAACCCTTAAGGACGTGCCCCCCAACCCCCTTCCGCTCTACGCGTAATATGATCTGGGCCTGGCTATAGCAGTCATACATGCAAAAGAAAACTTTCGATTGCTCCACTTCCCTTTGAGGAATAGATGCCAAAATGTACCGGGTACCAATTTGTTGGTACCCGGTACATTTTGTTGAATTGTTGGTAGCTGGTGAGATACAAATATGTAATAAATTTCGCTCGATTTCATGCTGTAGTTTTCGCACTAAACTAATGCGGCCTCAAAAGATCGTTTATGCACATACAGACAGCAGACACACATACATTTCCGAAAAATGGTCCAAATACTGTAGATTCAGTGCACTTCAAAACATGCAAATCCGCCGAAATTCGAAAAGTTTTACGAATTCAATACTTTCTTCTGCATATTGGAGATAAAAGAAGATAAATTTTTTTTGTCTTTAGCATTACTATCGCTGTGTGTGCGTGCTGCTACTATAGTTGCGGCAAACCTAACCTGGCAGTATTGTGAAGGCTACGTAGATCCTAATTACGTCATTACAGTGCTGCCAGGTTAGGTTTTCCCCAAATATAGTACTATTATTATATTTATTTTTTACTTTTATAAATGCACCTTTAGAAAGAAATCGAGGACATGTTCAACATTTTCGCCACCACTAAAAAAAAGAAACCGAAAATTACAACGAAAAAGCAAGAGAAGACAATAAAAACGTCAAGGCCGTTCAAGTTTACAGATGAAACCATTGAAGATTGGGTAATTGAAACGTAGTTTCCAAAACATTAGAATTACAAAATACTCCTAAGTAAAATAAATTACATCAAGGGTTCTCAAAGTGTTTTCAAAGTTAAAGCCCTTCCCAGTAACCTCGATTTTAAAACATGGTGACATCCAAATATGTTAATTTCCGGGGATAGAACTTTTTTACAGCAGTCTGCGATGCAAGTTAAAACCCCCAAAATAGTCTGCATGATGAGACGCCATAAGATTGAAAAAATGAGATGCTAAACTTGAAAACTACAAGTACCAAAATGTTGCCTGTGGATTATATCCCATAACGCAGGAAATACAGTACCAATCTTTGTTTGTTGAAATTTAAGTTTATTTTTCTTTTTATAAATTTTAGTTTTTTTTTTCCGCTGCAGAAATAGTCTGCACACTTTCTCGGGAATCCGCGACGCACGTTGAAGCGTCACGTTGATTCTGCTATCCGGGCGTCTGTACCAAAATCACCTCCCCAGGTACAGATACAAAGCTTTGAAAATTCCCGTTTTTTCCGCTGGGAATTTAAATTGAAATCGGAAATTTTTAAAAACTCCCAATTTTGAGAAATTTTCAAACTTTTACATGCCATTTTTCTTTTCTTTTCTTTTCTTTCTTTTTTTTTTATTTTAAAGTTTTGAGGATTTGACAGATGCTGTGTCTTTCGGGCATTTGAAATATTTTTACAGATGCAAAAGTTTTCAGATTCTTTTCAATTTAATGCTCATAAATGTTTTAACTTTTTTTGATATGCTAGTGAAGAAAGATGAAAATAACCTCATATTTATTATGATTGAGGATTGTCTTAATTAAGTTTTACTTGTTTGTTCCTTACATTTGTAATTTTAATATGATGTGTGTCATAAATGTACAAAATTAACCTTCACTATTCACATACATTGTTACTTAAAATGATTGTAAGAAATTTAGTATCTTCATCACACAAATTCTGATAAATATTAGTATTAAAAAAAAAAACCTTTTTTCATCTACTATTATGTTCAAAGTTCCTTTTTTCCAACTTAAAAGAACTTTTTTTGTTCAATGAAAAAGGATAGCAATTGTGTTTAAAATTATGTACGAGTTTTTCTTCCTCAAACTTTTCAAGAACTCCGGGGTTTTCCCCAGAAAATTTCTGTCCCCCCCCCTTTATTTCAATCTTCTCTCCAATTCTGCTCACACCAGGAGAAAACTCTGGTAACTCCTACTTAAATTACAGCAAGACGAGTTGCAGAATGTCTGTTCAAATTACGCATCCTGGATGCCTACTTTGAAAGCTTGAAAGAAATCATGCATGCCTATTCCAAGGAGCAAGTATTCAGGGCATGCAAAATTTTAAACGTCATTACCAGGGAGTCTATAATGAACACATAATGGTAGATTATATTGAGCGACTTCTTTGAAACTGATAAGACACACGCGAGCTGCACTGTTTTACATTCCTGCAGAATTGAGGTTTGGTTCTCTCTTTATTTTAAATAAGGAAAAAACACGGAAATTCATACCTTTCACTAAAATTTCAAACTTTAGTTGTACTAGCCTCAAAAACAAAGTTCTACAGGTTTTTTTTTTGTGTTTTTATGATTTTTTTTTTTGGTAATGGGTCTGTTTTAAAGGCTTTAGCTTTTTTGCAGACCTCCGGAAATAGCATCCATTCTTTCATGCAGTACCACTATCAAGGGATTTGGGACCACGAAAAAAAAATCATAAAATCAAGAGTTTGTAAAATCAAATAACATTCGTTCAATGAAAGATTTCGTAAATTCGAGGTTTGTAAACTTGAGCGTCAACTTTGCCATGGTCACCTTGAATCATAACTTTTACTATTTTATGCATGAATGTCGATTGTATGCTTTCATCTCATTGTCAAAATTAGTACACTAACATAATTTTTCTTTTCTTTGCAACGTTGCAGACAGAAAGTTACTCTGATGACAGTGATGATATGGTGAGCATTTCCAACATCGAATATAAGTTGAATCTTGAGTATATACTTATTTTGAGCTTAGATTTAAAAGAAAAATATAAAATACATTATAAAATTTATACTTTTTGGTTTTTTAATTATAAGGAGACATTGGAAGCTGCAGAAGAAATTATAGAAGGTCCTGATGGAGAACCAAAGGTAATTATGATGCTAAACTAGGGCGTCCGTATAGGGGGTTGGGGGGGGGGGGCTCGAGCCCCACCCCCCTTTAAAATTATAACTTCCTTGCTTTTAGTACTTTTTTCTTTGCAAAACTGTAAAAACATTTCTTCCCCAGTCATTAATGAATAAGTTATTAAAAATGCCAAATTTTAATGACTCTAATCTGTCTTGAAATCAGTTTCCACAGGGAAGATATCTAGCTAAACCACAAGGAAAATATTTGAGCCACCCCTTGCAACTTTGCATATAGGCGCCCATGTAGCTAAACTGTGACATGGACCCCCGGGCTAGAAAAACTCACTTTATAAAGATCACTGAGTATATTTTTTCTTACATTCCTATCAGAAAATCTTTGAGCAGCAGTATGTTTAAGTGCTAAACAGGGGCACCCCCAACTGGAGGTCACTGTGGTCTTCCAGAAAGTTCCTTATTCAGCAAATTTTGACTGACAATTCAACAAAATTTGGAGCTCCATATGGCAAAATTATCACCATTTGGCGAAATTTGGAGTTCCATTCGGCAAAAACTTTGGAGTTATTGAGAATTTCCACCCTTCCAAAAAATTTAAGTTAGGGGCACTCCTGGTACTAAACGTTAAGGACATTCCTGGTTGACAAACCGGCTCTCCCATGAACAAAATTTCTCAGCGTTGTAAGTCTCTGTGGTCCTAAAATTAATTGATGCCCCAAACATCTTTTGTTTTTTCTGTCTGGAACAGAATCATGTCAGCCAAGATGAAGCCGAATGCAAAATTATTGCTGAGTAGTAATAATAATATATATATATAAAAAAACTACAACAACAAATACACTCTTCAACAACAGCGACGCTGGCAGTAGTCATTGCATCGCACAATGCCACTACAACTACTGCAAATCAGGGACACAGAGAGCCAAGGTGGGACCCTTGTCAGATTTGTCACCGGGATCCCCTCCCCCCTAAAATAAGAAGAAAAAGGAGAAAAAGAAGAAGAAAGGGGAAAAAAAGAAAAAAAAACTGCTTATATTGAAAATAACTAAATCAATTAAAAGTGCCATAACAGTAAATACTGAAAAAGTAAATTTTATTTTATCTTTATGTTTTCGCTTAGTCAGAGTAACCCTCCACTTTTCTTTCTTTCTTCATTTCTTTTTTTTCAGCATCAGTGTTGCCACTCCCCTTGAAGCCTGGGCCCCTTGTTTCTGGCTAGGCTGAAATGGCCTCTCATGGGACCTGCTGCAAATGATACGTATACTGCTATCTGTTGGACTTATGATTGTTATATGGTTTTTCTGTTGGACCCTCATCCCAGACCCTGCAGTAGAAATATTCAACTTACTTCAAAACTAAGAAACTTAACAATTCTTTGTTTTTGATAGAGCAATTTTTATTTGAAATTTGTGCAAAATTGAATATTTTTTTCTCCAAAGAGATGAAATACAGATCTGAACACATGAACTTGCAAAAAATATCTTTATTAAACTACCTTTTTTTTTTCTTTAGGATGATAAGTTAGAAGAACAAGAATCATCTTTTGATGAGGAAGAGTGCATTTCTGAAATATTTAGTAATTATCAGAAAATAGAAAAATATAGACAGCCAATTTTCGATGAAATGGATCGAGCTGAGGTAACTATCAAAAAACCATTACATCTTAGTACTTTAATACATTTTAAACAGTTTTATCTTGTTTCCCAAAAATTCAAAGAAAAAAAAATTACTTTTTAGTCGCTTGAAAAATGGTACAAGTTGTTCTATGAAGCTACTAAGGATACAGTTGATGTTACTGAAACCGAAGAAATGAAGTCTCCAACGGTAACTGAAAAAAAAGTACCATTGAAAGAAGCGAAAGCAAAATTAACAGAGCTACCCGCTATAAAAGAGTATGGTTCCGAAATCAAGGATACTCTACCCGAAAAAATGGAAACTACCATAGATGAATTGCCCAAAGAAGAAATCACTGACGTGATTTCTGAAAGTACAGAACAACCGGAGCCTGAAACTTCAACAGGCAAAACAATTGATCACCAAGAATCAGATACCACAGCCAGAACAGCAGCAAATGTGGAAGGAAAAGAAGAGACTACTATTTCTGAAGACGATGAACATTTAGTTTCTGAGGACGTTTCCGAAGAAAATGATACAAAGCAAGATAGCACATTTGATGAAATAGAAATAGAAGAAGATAAAGATTCTGATGGTAAACTCACAGATACTCCGCATTCAGATGACGAAAACTAAAAAAAATTTAAAAGGCAGTCTTTTATAGTTATAGTCATGAAATTCAGCTTCACTCTTGAAATTCGTTTAAATGAATCTTAGATTTACGTAAATGATTTTACATCAAACTTGTGTTCATTAAAACCATTTATATAAAAGTTATGTTCATGAAATTGAGAATCACTGAAAAAATTATTTACATGAAGCTACACAAAATTATGAAGAAAAAACCTACCATGAAACTAAAAAATAAGATAAATACATAAAAGAGGATTAAAAAAAATTTGAATTGTATGAAGAGGATTCCATTTTAAAATGAAAATAAATGCGACTTTGGTATACAATAGAATCTTGTTTTCAGAATCAGAAAAAAGAGATCAATGACCATAAAATCAGCAAAAATATATTAAAAAAGAAATATGATAGATAATTTACAAACCATAGACATACTAACTTTTAAATATAGTTTGAATGTTCAGGAAGTTTCAAATTTCAAGAAAAAAATCACACACAGTTGAAAGTAGAATAAAATTTTTATAATGTTGAAAATTCAATGTTTTTCCAATAAATAACCGTTTTGAATTTCTTTTGTATTTTTTTTTTTTTTTTGGCTGAACATTAATTTTTTTCTCAAAACATTTTCTGAAACCCATACATGTATAGACAGGAAAGTTTCACTGCCATTCATGAAAGTCATTTACATGAAAGTCATTCACGAAAATTAGTTTTCTAAAATTCATTTGCATGAAATTAAGATTTAGGTAGTTCATTTACATGAGCATAGTATTCATGAAATGTATTTACATGAAAGCCATATTTATGAAATTCAGGCTCACTAGTGAAATTCATTTACATAAAAGTTACAGTCATGAAATTCAGTTTAACTTATGAAATTCATTTGCATGAAATTAAGATTAATGTAGCTCTTTTACATGAGAAGATTGTATTCATGAAATCCATTTACATGAGATAGAAAGTCATAGTCAAGAAATTCAGTTTCACTCATGAAATTCATTTACATGGAATTTAGATTCATGTAGTACAAGAGATTTATATTCATACAATTCAGTATCATTTGTTAAATTCATTTACACGAAAGTTATAGTCATGAAATTCAGCTTCACTCTTGAATAAATTTTAGATTCATGTAAATGATTCTACATCAAAATTGTGTTCATTAAAATTGTTTTAAACGAAAGTTAAGTTCATGCAATTCAGAATCATCAATAAATTTATTCATGCAGCTGATTTACTCAAGGTTTTAATTCAGGAAATTCATTTACATGAAAGTTACAATCACAAAATTCATTTACATAACATTTATTTGTATGAAAGAATCCTGGGATTCAGTATCACTCATAAAATTCATTTTCATGAAAGTTACAGACCTTCAATTCAGCTTCATTCATGAAATTCATTTACATGAAATTTAGATTCATAAAATTCATTACATTTGATTTATATTCACAAAATTCATTTGCGTGAAAGTTTTTTGCATAAATTATTCATATTGCAAAATTCATCATCAGAAAAGGTCATAAAAGTTGGTTTCACTGATGAAATTCATTTACAAGAAATTTAGATTCATGTAATGCATTTAAATGAAGTTTTTCCTCTTGAAGTTCATTTACATGAAGTTTATAGTCATGAAATGCAGTTTCACTCATCAAAATTTATATTAATGAAGTTCATTTACATGAAAAGATTTAAGTGAATTGATTTATGCAAAAGTTAAATTTAAGAAATGCACTATCACATTATGAGATTTTCTTGAGCGAAATTTATATTGATAATTTTCACCATAAAAGTAATTTGCAAGAATGTCTAATTCAAAAAATTTATTTACAATTCATAAACTTCTTCACATGAGTTTTATCTTACTAGAATTCATCCACATGAATGTCAAAATTCCTGAAATACATTTAGATTTATATTCATGAACTTTATTGTAAATGAATTTCATCAGCAATACGAATTTCATGAATAAATTTTCATATAAACGAATTTCATGCATAAATGTTTCATGTAAACAAGCTTCGTCAATCTTAATTTCTGTAAATGAATTTCTTGAGCACAAATTTCATGAAAATTAAAGGTTATAAAATTCAGTAACCCTCTTAAAGTTTGTCTTCTTTAATGCTTTTATATGAAAGTTAAATTTATAAAATCCAGCATCATGTTATGAAATTTATAATCATGAAGTTCATCATCATAAAATTCCCAAATAAGAAAGCTAACCTCAAGAACTGTAGTATCTTTCACAGAATTCATTCGCACAAAAAAAAAACTTTAAGTTCATTTACATGAATTTTTCATTAAGTTAAAATTCATGAAAATCATTTGCATGAAATTCATTTAATTTCATTTGCTTGAAAAAATTTGGCAAAGCAAACAAGGCATCTTAGTGATGCTGCATAATCATGCAACATATACACTGACAATGTTTTGCATCTCAGTCAACCATAAAACATCAAATATTTACTTTTTGAGGAAGTAATGATTGAAAAAAAAAAAAAACTAATCAAAGGATAAACTTCAAAAACATTCAGAAGTGTTTCGGGGGTAAACACTGAGCCCCTGTAGCAATGAATAAAGTTGTGAGTTTTGATGTGTAATGTGTAAGATTTTCTCTTCTAAGATTTTTTACACGTTATGTTCAGAACTTGCTGCATTAATAAACTGGTTCCTTTTGAACCCCAATCAATTGTCTACAATATTTTTGAAATTTGTGCTCTGATTACATAGATCTGGGCTGAGTAATATGTAATCATGGAGATGTTTGTGGCTTTTGTGAGTTTTTTAAGCAGTCATTTACAATATGCATGGTCGATGCTATAACAGATAGTGTTTTCTGTATAAAAGGATGAATTGAAGAAAACAACATTAGGTTGTTAGAAAGTTAATAAACACTAAATGTGATGTGAAAAATACTATTTTGTGTACTGACACATAGCAGTGAAATTGTTTGTTTTTTTGCGGTAAGTCAATGCTAGTAAATCATCTAAATGTTGCATTTTATCTTATTAGTGGTACATAAGCAGGATTCATAAGAATAATTTTAGTAATGGTTCATAAGCGGCATCATCAAGTTCATTTGATACAGTGAAATCTAATTACAACCAATACAAGAAAATATCCCTTTCAACGAAATTAATTTTTAGTCCCAACTTAAGTACCGTTACACTGCCTGACTTCCATTACAGCAAATAAGATTTGCTGTCACTTGAAATTCCTTGTAACGAGATTTCACTGTACAAAATATCTTTGCAGTAGTTTTTTAGTTTGTCTATTTAAAAATAGTATCATAAATGCTAGACAGCCCTTAAGATTCTGCTTGTGTGGCCTGTTGCCCAGTTTTAGAATTTAATGTGGCAAAAATTTAAGCACAAAAAGGTTCCTACCTTGACATATATTTTTCTTATTCAGAAAATAAACTATCTTTGCAAAAGAGGTTCCTGAAGCATTTCATTCAAAATGGCCAAAGTTTCCTTCACACATTGCTTACTTTTTGAGTAATCTGTCTGAGCTTTCTTTGAAGCAATGAATTCTTGCATTGCAAAATTGTTCTGCTCCAAATGTTGCCATCGTCTTTCCAAATTGCACAATTGAGTGTAGGTTTCATTATCGTTCAATTTATTCTTTTGGGTTTCAAAGTGTGTGGACAGCTCCCCAATAACCTGTTAGAACATTGTACAAATTTACACAAATGCTATAGTTTGGAAATTATGAGAGAAAAAGAATTTTCAAAATCAAACGTTCAGTTTATGAGTTTATGTATGAAATAAAGGCAAGAAGTCATTTCATCAAAAAAAAAAAAAAAAGGGAAGGAAGGTAGATTTTTTTTTTGCAGGAATGGAAAACAAATTAAAAATCAAACTAAGCTAAGAAAATTATACTCTGCATGATTAATAAGAAATTCAGTAATTTTACAGTTATTGATAATTTATTATTCAGTTGCACTGTTTATAAAGAAGCCTTATATTACAAATGTATGGGTGTAACATAATAGTTTCAATTCCCTTTCACAATTTATGGTGTAATAGGTAATACTTCACTTTTTATAATGAAAGTATGGCTGCTACAGAGAAATTTTATTTGGTGATTTAGACTTCACTATAAATGGGCATGACTGTATCAGCAGGGTTTTCACAGGAAAAATGTAGTAAAAAAGTAGCCTAAAAGCAGCAGATCATTAGATAAATGACATAATGAATAAATTATGCATGTGTATGAGTGTTGTGTATGCAGTGCTGTGAGTGTACGCGCGTGTGCGTGTAGGCGTTCGTGTGTGTGTATGTAGGCATGTGTGTCTGTGTGCAGGTATGAGTGTGTGTGTGTCGAAGTGTGTGTGTGTGTCGAAGTGTGTGTATGTGTAGGTGTGTGTAGAGGTGTGTATGTATGTGTGTGTGTGTAGGATATGAACGCAACCTGGACACGGTTTTCGCTAGAGGAGCAGCATCGTGAGGCGGCCGGTCGACGGTGATGCTGCAGAGAGTGCTGGCGGGGAAATAAAATCATCGTAATGCCAAAAACAGTCAAATGAGAACAATAAGCTATCGTGATTGCTCAAAAAAATAAATAAATAAATAAAAAAAATAAAAAAGCTTAATTGTCAAGAAAATACTGCAAACAGCTATTTTAAAGAATGAAAAGAGTCCTTTATCAGTGCAAAAAATTCTACGGTCTTCTGTTGCAATAACTAATTCTACATAACTAGCTTCTCTGTTGCAATAACTTGGACCTTTAAAAGTACAGCAGTACAGTCTGACCATTGAAGGAAAGACGAACATCCGGTTTACAGGTGGAAGTGGCTGCATCAATTAGTTTTCAGGGATGTCAGCTTTATCAGATGCATGTTAGCCTCTAAATTAAGCAGAGAGTTACATTCAAATGAGCAGAACATGCGCATCAAATTTTTACTTTTCCCCCTCATTCAAATAGACTTGTCTTCACTGGACGTTTATCCATTCCATATAATTTGTGGGCAGACTGTTCTTGCACAGGATCATTCTTTGGTTTGACATCATCACACACACACACACACGCACGCACGCACGCACGCACACACACACACACACACACACACTCCACCCTCAAACTCTCTCCGCATAGAGATTCCACAAACCGAGACAGTTTGAGAGAGGTGTTATGACTCAATCTGAAGTGTGAAGCTACTGGTTTTTTTTTTCGCGAATAGGGTTCTTAATCATAATTTTAATTAGTGCTTCGAATTATGAAAGCTATCAGAAATAGTATATAAAGATTACAAAGCTTGACAAAATTGAAACAAAACCAGTGATTCAGCAGTTAGGTTTTACATTAAAATTTAGAAGTCAAGAAATCGGCAGTACTAATATCTAGAGGGAGCTTGACCCCCCTCCTCCCCATAAGGCTATAATAAAATTATGAAACAACTAACCTGTTTAGTTGCATCTCTTTGCTTTCTCAAAATCTTCTCTTCTTCAATAAGTTTATTTTTCTTTTCTTCTGCAGCAGTTCTTAAAGTATCCAGATCAGAATATATCGTCATCTCTTTTTCCATAGTTGTTATTTTTTGTTGAAGAGTTTCCAATTCTTGTTGTATTTTTGCTTCAAGTTGCTCTATCTGGGATTATTTAAAAAAAAAAAAATCAATCAACATGCAATTTTTCAAAATTAAAGTACAACAAGTCAAGATAGAATGAACTAGGAAACAAATGTTTGCACTTAAATTCTTATTTATGAATAACTTAAAAATTAAACACAGTAAACTACCAAACATAAATAGGTGGATTATCTGCTTTGCCTTTGCAATTTATCCGTAGTTTTTCAAGTTTTCTTTTTTTTTTTTTTTGGCGTTGATGACTTACTGAATGTGGAAAAAAACATACATTTTAATTTAACAACCGAAGAATATATTTTTAGACAGTTATATTTATTTTTTCCCTTTTCTGTCTATGACATCAAATGTTCCTAGGTAAGTAAAACATGAGTAGTTGAACACAGACTTTAATATTTACACTTTTTACACCCAGTGTTTTTTCCAGACCTTTTGCTCCGGGGGGGGGGGGGGCTTTGAAAGTTTGGGGGGCAAGGACATATTTAAAGGGGCAGCGCACTTTAAGAGTTTGGCGGGGTCAAGGCCGTATTTAAAGCCTTGGTTTCCTAGAAGCGAATCGCCGATCTTCGACGTCGCTCATCGACATAACGCTGAAATCAAAGTCAAGTGGATTCCGACGTGACCACTCAGAACGCCGAATTGGCTTGGGCGCGCATGAGCAGAAGAATCAAGTTTTCGCCTCGGCGAGGAACGACGCCGACGCTAAGCGTGTTCGCTTCTAGGAAACCAATGCTTAAGGAGTGGGACACGCACCACCTCCCAAGAAATAAATTCAGTTACCTACTTTGAATAATTTTATAACTTCAATTTGTGAAGTTATTTTGATGTTTGACTTGCTCGCTCCTCCTCAAATAAATCTCTGCGTCCACGGGCATTACGATATGATTTTATAAAAACACTCCTGGTTCATTATATCATTCCCATAAAAATATAACAGATCAAATGACTGGCAGTACTGGAATGTTATAAAAAACAAAACTTTCAATTCGAAAATACAAAAATAAAAAATAATTAAAACATTTCTTAATCATTAAAATATACACAAAATAACTCTAAGCGAGAAAAATACTACCATGCTTCATATTGATGGTCCTCCGTTACACTGCAAATGGCAGGGTTCGAAAATATCGAAAATATCCGATATTTTGATATACAGGGTGAGTTTGATAGAATCTGCCACAAGAAAGGAGGTTATACAAGAGCCCAAGTGGAGCATAGAACCACCCATTATCGTGTCCAATCCTTAACTGTAACCGAGTTATGGTAGATAAAAGGAAAATAAGTAAAAGAACAAGATTCTGAGAAAACGACCGATTTCTGAAATTCCTGTAAGACCTACACAAAAAATAAGTGAATTTTTTGAAAGAGCAGACTAAATCCTACAAGATGGCACTTATTGCATCAAGATAGTCGAATTTTACAGCGAGCTACAAGACTTGAAACATTGGACACACTCAGAATTGAAATGGTGCCAAAGTTTTCAATCGACATTTTCAAAAACAACTGTCTGAGCTACAATGGGGCAAATCTACCAAACACTTACCCATTTCACTAGCTTTCAGATAATACAACAACAAATCATATTGAGCTTCAAGTTCAACAGAAATTCAGGCTTTTGTTCGAAACATTGTAAAAATCAGCATTCGTTGAAAAAGGAAAACCAACGAAGAGTCGCACTTTTCTGTTTTAAATTTTCTGTTTCATGTAAGCATGTTGCTTTCTTTTTTTAAGAAAATGATATTTTTATATCAAAATAATAGTTAGAACACTTTATTAAGTGAAAAAACACAAGAGAAAACAATAAGTAGAAATAAAGGAAGCATTTCTTTCTGTGCTTTTCACATAGTCAAAATCAATAACAAAAAAGTTACACTAACATTACACACACACAATGAATACATTAAATTAATATTCAAAATTTACAATAGATGCTGAAATTGGTTGCCGTCACACCTGATACATGCTCTTGCCTTTTTGCTAATGGAAACAATCGTTGCTCTAAGTGAAATTTCATTTCTTAGTTTTACTACTGCTCCATCCAGCCAGTTGCACAATTCCTACAAACTGGCCACTTCTGTTTTGTATATTTCTTATTTTAAGAATCTCCAAAGAAGTCCACTGGCGTCAGGTCTGGCGATTTAGGTGGCTGAAGAATGGGACCCATACGATCAATCCATTGGGATACTGCTCAGTCAGAAAATTCACCAAACGGCATTTGAAGAATGTGTAGGGGTTCCATCATGTTGAAAAACTATTTTTGCTCTCTCTGGAACAAGAATAGCATCAAGTAAATCAGGCAAATGATGTTCAATGACCTCTAAATATGTGTTTCCTGTTAAGCTACTTCAAAACACATACAGACCAATTAAATGATCTCTGATTACGCCAAACCAAACATTTAAACTGAATCGAGTTTGGAACGATGAGCTTCGGGTTAAAAAAAGATTATGTACAGCATACTAAAGCCAGTTTCCCAAATTTATGATGCCCTCTCCAGTGAACAACGACTCATCTGTTCACAGTATTTTTCTTAGAAAATGATGTTCCTCAATGTCTCGGGCTAGTAGCCATCTACAAAATGTTACCCACTTTTCTAAATCTGAATTGCACAATTCTTGTACTAGTGTGAAATGGTAAGGGTGATACTTGTTTTGGTGAAATGTTTTCATAACATAGTCCACCTTCTCTAGCAATCGTGCATGAACTCACACTTTGGTTTTCCACTACTCGGTCCAGCACATACTCCTCAACATCGGCAGAACTGTGATCCTGGCCCCTTTCCTGGTTCGGAGAGAGTGGAGATCGTTTTTCAACACGATGGTAACCCTGCTCATTTTCAAATGCCTGTAGTTATAGACATTCTAGTTAATTTAGAAATTTCGTATGTTTATCTTATGCAACAGAGAATATTTTCTATTTGCATTTTAATTTTAAGAACGCAAGGATTTTTTGCATTCAAATTTATGAGAAAATTTATAAAAAAGAACAAATCAAATCTCTAAAAACTGAATTTTTGTGCACATGTCTACAGTACAGTTTAAATGATTTAAGTTTTAAAAAACAGGTTCTTTTACAGCATTTTGTTTTAAAATAAAATGAACTGACCTTAGTTAAATCCATAGCAAGTTTTTTTTGCTCATTACTGAGTGTCATTACAGTCATCCTAGATTTTTCCATTTCACCTTCTTTAAATCTACAAGAAGGAAAAACCTTGTAAGAGAAATACTTCATTGTTGTGAGTCAGATGCTAATTAAATACTTTTAATATTGGGAAATATACTATTATAACCAAATATAAGCCATTTACAGGGTGACCAGCAATTAACGCGTTGAAAGAGAATGTCAATTTTTTAAAAAACTATTTGGCGTATCAATTCCAAACTTGGCGGTCATATTCAGTGCATTGGCGGATTTTTTTGCACAGTCTCATTGAGTTGGCTTTTGTTTATTTTTTTAGTGAAAATGTCAAGATATAGCGTTTTTGAGCACAATTTCATTGTTTGAACGTATTATTCAAACAACAACAACCCAATTGTGACTCAAAGAAATTTTGTGACCGAGTTTAAACTTAAGACAACAGGTCTGAGTGTCACTTCTGAACTATACATGGAAATGTTGAAAAATCAGTTCATTCCAGCAATTTAAAGTAAGCCGGATTTTGAAAGCAAACGGTTCATGCAACACGACGAACCACCTCATCATATCAATGAAGGGCTTGATCTGCTTGAAGAGCACTTTAGTGAGCGGATTTTTTGGCTTTAGGGTTCCCAAAATCGAAAAATATGGGCATTGATTGGGTACCCTATTCTCCTGACCTGAACACTTGTGATTCCTTTTTGTGAGGTTACATCAAAGACAAAGTTTACACTGGAAGCTCCAAAAGCACCAAGACCACCTGAAAACTGCGATTCAGTTATTGAAAGCACTGAAACTTCAATTCTTCAGTGAGTGATGCAGAATTTCGCTATTCGTCTGCACCATATTATAGCCAGAGATGGAAGGTACATCGAACATGCATTAAACTAATTCCCATGTACAGTACTTTGTCTTAGAATTTTAATAGAATCTTTTGAATCAGTAGTTTGAGAAATTAATTCTTAACATCAGTGCATTAATTACTGGTCATCCTGTAAATTGGCATTGACATAATAATTTTTGATAAATCCAGTGGCAATAAGAACTTGTAATAGAACTAGTTCATATTGTCGCCTCAGAGCAACAGTAAGATATCTATTCCCAGAAATAACACTAAGATATCTTACTGTTGCTTACAGGCGATGATGTGGGCCATAGGTAGCCTAGTAGACAGGGTTCGAAAATATCATGATTTTTTCGAAAATATCCAATATTTTGATATATATCGGATATTTTGATATATATCCAATATTTTCAATTAGCACAAACTAAAGTCTTCAAAATAGTAAATGCATCCTCAAATCACTCTTTATTTTCTTACATTATAATTACAATATGTAGACTTCAAATTAAGCTTTCTTTTATTATTTATGTCTAATATTTCATTTTATATATCTATCACTTTTAATGGAGTTAATTTAGCATTTTTAATTTTTATTTTAAACCAATGATACCTTCGTACCTGCCATTTTCAGCTTAACCGGTGAAGGGTACCATGGTGGTTGAGGGGGAGGGAAAAAAACTGAAGGGAAAACTTGAAATACATATACATATCGTACATACGCACATACCTATGTATACACACATATACACATACATACACATACATACACACACATACACAAATACATACAAATATATACACATGGTGCACAGTCATGAGATATTTTCTTTTTTTCTGAGCTACGTTTAATATTTAATTAGGCTTTTCTAATATGTATTAAAATTTTAATAGAAGTGAAATTTATAATATTATTAAATTTGTATATTATTTAATTAATATATTTTATTAGTTACATTACTAATAATTTTATGAATATAAAATACAAGTAAAAAAGGAATATTATATTACTTTGTTATATTAATGATGTATTAATATATCATAAAAACATAGTACATAACTTTTTGGTTATTTTTAATAAATGAACAATATTACTATGATTAATATACTTTTTGTTTTGAAAATACCATAGTTAAAAAAATAAATATTGCAAATGTCAAAATATCATGGTATTTTCAAAATAAATATCGGATATATATCGTGATATATATCATGATATATATCGACTGATATATATCGGTGAACCCTGCTAGTAGATATTGGTAAGGTTAAAAGGTTCCCATATTCAGAATCAGATGCCACAAAATACAAGCAGAATGGGACATTGGACCCATTCAATCCATTGGTCTGAAAGTTCTGTGGTCACATTGCTAGCATTTTCCATGGGTAGAGTTCCTAGAGAGTTGAACTACCCTTCAAAACTATGCTTAAAAATATGGTTTTTCATTCTAGTGGTGATAGAAGATGTTGACATTGATCAGCTAAGGCCAAAGTCATATTGCAATGACGATAACTAAATGGAATATGAAAAAGAACAAAAACATAATAACAAAAACATCCTTACGTGAGGAGAGCTTCATTGTAAAATGTATGAGCGAAAGCCAGACAGAGCTGGTTACTGAAATTCTCTTTGCTTTTTCAATACATGAATAAAACTGCTTCAATTTCTTTTCAAATAAAAAAATATTTCTTCATTAAAAAACCCAAAAACAAATATATTTCAATGCAAAAGGAATACTATTTTTACAGGTAGATTAGCCACTTTTTGTGACTACGCAAGTACTGGGTTTTAATAACATTTTGTGTGACTCAGTTCAATAACATGTTAGTAAAATTTTGAATACCTAAACATCCTAATTTTTATATACTTTATTGATCCAATAGACAATGGCATTTCTAAACTTATAATGCAAATAAATGTGCCTTGATATTAAATGACTCCATTTTACACCTCACTCTAAAGGATTTCTGGTTTATTATTCCCATTACAAGTTGAAGTTTTCCCTCTATTACACATAAAATTCTACAACTTGAAAAACAAAAGAGAGAGAAAATTTTATTTATTTCTTCTAAAACAAAGTTAATTTAAATTTTCTTTTCTTAAAAAAAATCAAATAAAATTTAAGTTCAAATAAACCGTTAGCTTGTCTAAAGTATCAAACTCACACACTAATTAGAATGGCACTACAACATCAGTGTTGGAAATGAGCTATCACAGAGGTATAGCTAAGTGTGGTATCGTCAGGGGAAATAGCTCCAGGGCTGTTGAGATGTAACAAAAGAGGGAGGGGGATATAAATGTGGCAGCCCTTTAATTTTTTTTCAGACATGTACGCATGGGTACACAAACAAAAATTCAAGACCAAAACCTGGAAATCTCTAAAAGCTGTACATGTTTTTAAAGGTTTCTTTTCAAATCAACTGTAGGAAAGTTGCGAATTCACATGTTGAAACGTGTGAAAATAAAAGGTTTTGAACAAATTTAAGATTTATCATTTGCTTCTATTCTCATACAATAAAGAAAATACTTTGCTTTTTAGGTTCTGGTAGCTTTATTAAAGAAAAAAATATTTTAAAATACAAATGTGACGACTGGTAAGAGAATCTGGGACCAGCTAGGCTGGTCCTAGCCAGTTTACTAGTCCCCAATGAAGATCAATGGCTCTCTTAATGCTAGCCACCCCCTTGCTCATCACTGGCTCTTTGGGTAAAATGTTCGAAATGCCTGCAACTCTACTCAAGTAATAATTTTTCCTAACTTCCACATTAGCCAGGAATAGCTTAAAACAATGACCCCTTGTCCTGCTTTCCATGCAAAAATTTATCCCATTAATATGGATCATATAAATAATCATTTTGATAAATTTAAACTGAGTCATGTCCCCTCTGACTCTACTTTACTCACAAACATTCACACATGAAACAATCTGGTATATTCCTGTATCAGTAATTCTGTAATTTTTGCACTTTTTAGACAGTAGAACTTTTGTGTAGTGCATAAAAATGTTAATTACCTAAATTATCTACAGTATCAATTACTAAATTTTAATTAATTATTATTATTTTTTTAATACAGGCAATTTCCTCTTTAATTTTTCCTTGGTATATGCAACAGAGCTTTTTGAATAGGTTTGAATATCTTGCATAAGTATTGTTTTTATTTATTTAATAGTTTTAAACACCCTTTTGATTTATTAATAACGGCACCTAAATTCTTCAATTTGATTCTTAGAAAACATTTCCTAGGCATCTTCATGAAGTCTAGACTCAAACTCTTATTTCTAACTCTGGGCAACATCCAAGTTTTGCGTAGATCTCAATTTATTAATAAAGTGTTTTATTGGCAGTAGAAGTTTGATCGACCGGATTAAAAAATATATGTAATATCTTATAAATAAATTGGATATTCTACTAACTGCAAATCATCTTTTAGAAGAGCCAACTCTTGAGGTGTGGGTATATGATGAAAATGGCTTAGATTTCTACTGAGCTTTTCCAGAAGGGATACTGTAGTGCTTTCAAGTTGATTTTTCTTCTCTTGTGCATCACTATGAGTGTCATCAAAACTAGATAAGAAAATGTCCATCGTTTCCTCTCGTTTCTTTAGTTCCCGATATTTATTAACTTTTTCTCCTTGATTTTCTTCCAACTCTTGATCAAGCTGTTCCAATTCATTGGTGATTCGAACAATCTGTTCTTTAACTTCAGAAACTTGCCGTTCAATGCTCGTGATTTCAGTATTATGCTCTTTAACCTGAAATGTAAACATTTACAGTATTTTTATATACAGTGTTGGAGTTGCAAAAAATATTTTATTCGAGAATTATTTTCATTTTGGGAATTCATTTTCCTTTGAAGGTAAAACGATAGATAGATTTTGTTAGGTCAAAAGAGATTTTTCCAGATAGATTACTTATGGCAGCTTTAATTTAAAAAACTGGACAATATTTATTATTTTTTTTTAATAGTGCTTTGAAACAAATTTAAAAACATTTGCCTAACTCTCATTACAATAAATCAAAATATTTTTGGGAGTGGCATTCCCCACCCCCAACCCCAGCACATATATTAACATAAGAGGGCTATTTATTTTTCATGGTTCGAACAATTGCGAAATATCATCTACTGTGAAAATCTGATGGCAATGCAGCCACTCGAACATACCTCAAACAATAGAATCCCCTGTGAAGTGTAAATTGCATGTGTGTCTCATTTTTAGCCTACTTTCCCAGTAAAAGTCAGAGAAAGAAGAAAAGAGCATGAAAGAAGGCTTAATGCATCTTAAAAATATCGCGAAAAACAAAAAAAAAAGTCAAAAATAAATAAAATAATTAAATAAATACCTAAATTTTAAAAATTGGAAAGTAGGGTATTGAGATGGGGGAAAATGTGTCTGTCTGTCGGTCTGTCTGTCTTCCCCTCCCCCCTAATAACTTTTGAATGAATAGTCCGATTCAAACAAACTTTTTTTTGGTCGAAAGATCTCGGCGAGGACACCTCATTCCCATATTTCACTTTTAGATTTGAACTATTTTTTGTTCAATTTTGAACAGTTCAAAAAAACTTAACATTAGCGCCTACGGGGAAACTGAAAGTCAATGTAGATTCCGTAGTTGAAGGCGGATTTATTTCAAACAAATTTTGATGGAAATAGCTCTTGACGTCAAACTCCAGACTCCGACTCCAAGAATTTAGAGGCACCTGACTCCGACTCTGACTCCTGTGCCCGACAATCCTCCCCGACTTCGTAGCTTTGGCAAAAATTTATACACGGGGGACAAATGACTGACTCCGATTCTTGGATATTCGTCTCCGACTCCTTTATCCCAAAATGAGATTGACTCCGACTCCGACTCCGCAGCTGTGGTTTTCACTGTGAAATAATTATTGTTGATATGATTTTTTATTTTCACGTTAAAGTTTTAATTTAGGTATTCAGTTTTCGGCGAATAAACTCGAAGTCCTTTATGTTTCTACTTAACGATATGCGCAGACGATTTTTTTTTTTTTGACAATGAAAAGTATTTCTTTAAGTTGACATTTTATTGTTTTTATTTATTTTGGTAAGTGCATTAATACATTTAAAAATTATTTTTGGCAACAGAGGAAAAAGAAACGATTTTTTTTTTCTTTTTGATATGATGTATTAATTTTAACAAGCTTATTAATTTTAATTATTATTTTTTCATTTTGAAAGCTCTTAAAGATTTTTTTTAAAGGGAAAAAAGTGTATTTGCTGCTTTGTTTAAAAGATGCTGCTTTTTTTTTACGCATCTAATTTTTTTAGATGTGTGAGGAATACTTTATTCCTAGAAATTAGCAAAAATATGTTTGAAACAATTTGCGATTTTAGCTATTTTTGAGAATATTGATCAGGTACTAGAAAGTAGTATGGGTATACGGGACAGTAGGCTCGTATAGTTCTAGACGGAACTTCTTGTTTGTCTGTTGATGCAATGCAGGAGAAATTCATCAACAAATGAGTAATGTGTGCACAGGGAAACTTTCAAGAGTAACAGCAATGTGCCGAAATGGTGTTGAAACTTTTAGGAAGGGCATATTGATGTTCATGATGCATTCTTACCATCATAATCTGGACTTGGCTCCTTGTGATTTCCACCTTTTTGATCACCTGAAAATCTGTCTTGGAGGAAAAAAGCATAGAGAATTTGGAGTAGAACCTAAGACCATGCAGCTGCCTTGAATGATGAGGGTTGGGAAAGTTTTTGCCATGTTATGACAAATGTCTTTAGTAGAACAGTGAATGAATAGAGAAGTTGCTGGGTGATATATGTAAATATTCCAAACAAGACAGTTTTCATTTTCGCTACAGTTTTCCTTTCAAGACTGATCAGATATTGAAAAATAAAAAGCCCTTTGTATTTATGTGTTGACTCAAGTTGCACAACCTTTAATAAATTTCAGGCCAAACTTGAAAAACTTTTTAAATAAATTTATAACTTGAAAACTCTACTACTTAGATATTTTAAACATAAAAAATAATGTAATGCTTTTTAATAACAAGATGATTTGCAGAAGTGAAATAAAATTGAGAAGTAGAAAGTTACTTTATATAATTATATGATTTATAATTAATTTTTGAATATGAAAAACACCATTAACGTTTAATTATCTAATTGTAAAAATCAAAGAATAATGTTGAAGCTGCTAATCAAATAGTTGAAACTTTTGATGTAAAAAAAATTGGTTGAATTTCATACACAACATTTGAAAACAGCTCGTAAGGTAATTCATGTGTATAGAAATAAGGAAATATCAAAGCAAGCCATTTCTAAAACCGTTCATGCTTGAAGAAAAAGTACAAGTTACTTTTGCTCATAGGCAGCTGGTGCATCAAAAAAGCGGGGGATCAAATGAATAGAAGGGTGGTTAGGGGGCATGACCCCTGAAGCTGATTCCCCCCCCCTTTTTTATTGTAAAATTTAGCTATATTAATAGCTTTTAATACTATTGATTTAATAACTTCTAAAAATGTGGAATATTGCATCAAAAAATTGGGACGGATGGTCGCTGCCAACTTTCCACTTTTAGTTAAAAGTTCCATTCTTATGAAATCAGATGAAAATAAATCATTTATTTGGAATTTTTAGTTTTTCTTTTGTAAAATAACTCAATTCAATCTATAAATTATAATTTTTCAATCAGTCATTAAATTTTAACTCTGAAAAGAGAAGGGACAAGCCCCCTTTTTGTTCCGAAGTGAGGGGGCAGTTGCCCCCCCCCATACAAGTTGCCTATGCTTTTGCAAAATGGCAAAGGTGTGTTTATTTTCAAACCAGTTTCTGTTGAACTTAACTACTTGTCACGTTAGTGGATGATGTTATTCGGATGAGCAGAATTATGTTGCCCTGCCTGGCCATAGTTGGGCCCTGATTGTCAGACAGAACGGGTGCACCACCCCCCATAAACAATGGCCCACTTCCCCTAAATACCATGAAGATCCCAAGATAGAAAGCCCCCCAGAAAAGAGAAAAACACCCTAGAAAAAACAATTTCAATGGTACAATATGTGCCATGAGATCCTAAGCCCCCCCCCCCCCCAACCAACTTGGTGGTTACCTCTGAAAAAAGAAAGAAACTGGACAAAATAAATGAAAAAAATACTAAGACACAACACTTCATCAAGAATATGAGAAAAAAAATAATGGAGTTTAATTGCATGAAGCTTAAAAAGTTTGAAGTATAAACTACTCAAAAAATTTACGGAATAAAAATTACTTCTGGAGAAAAAATATTTCAATTTTTTTTTCATAATAAACTAACGTAATTTAACAATAGTAAATAAACATACTTGTTGAACAAGACTTTCTTTCTCCTGTGCCGGAGTGGATTTGTTTTTTTCTTCTAACAGCAGGGCGTCTCGCTTTTCTTTGACTTCTCTCAATTTGTTATACAAGTTGGATGCTTCTTGTTTTATCTAAATGCATAAAACACATAAATAAACAAACACATGCATTATGATAACTAAAGGCAAAATAAAAGAAAACTCCTTAAAAAGATTACAAAAATGAAAGGGAACAAAAGTGAGCAAATATACACTCCAGTTTGTGAAAATTGCAACACCATGAAGGAAGCATCATAGTTGAATGAAATTTAATACACAGTTGTGTGGTAATGGTACAAATAAATGAGTACATTTTCAAACCAAACAAACAATAAAAAGAGATAGAAATTAGTATTTTGTGTGGCCACCACACGCCGCAATAAGAGCTGCTACACGACTTGGCATGGAGTGAAACGAAGTTTGAATATCTGCCTGCGGAAGAGTATTTCATACTGTTTGTATGCACAACCAAAGTTCGTCTGTCGAAGCAACAGGACAAGAATCATGAGCAAGACGCCGCCCAACGAAATCCCACACATGTTCAATCAGTGACATATCCGGGGAATATGCAGGCCAAGGAAGAAGCTGTACCTGCTGCGAAAGAAGGTAGGATTTGACAGTCCTGGCGACATGTGGACGGGCATTATCCTGCTGGAATACAGCCCCTGGCAATCCTTGCAGGAAAGGAATAGCTTGGGGCTGTAAAACTCATTTATGTATTGGGTGCTGTTCAAATTGCAAACAATTCGTAGCAATTGTGATCGTCCATGATATGCTATGGCACCCCAGACCATAACTGTGGGTGTTCATCCACTGTGGCGTTCGATAATGCACTCCGGAATGTGCAGTTCACCGGCATAGCGCTTGACACGAATTTGGCCGACATGGTGCCACAAATTGAAGCAGGATTTGTCAGAAAAGATGACCTGCTGCCAATCAGACCGCCAGCTCCTATGCAAAGCGGCGATGGTTTTGCGTGAGAGGAATCCTGTATAAAGGAATCCTTGCGTGCAGCCCACGCTGCAGCAGGCGTCTCTGAATTGATGAAGTACACAATGAAACACCTGTAACTGTTGACCACTGTGCTGCCAATGGTCTAGAAGAAGCTGTGTGTTCCGTCAGCGCCATAGGGCAATTCCATGAAAAGTGAAACCAGTAGGTCAAAATTTCATATTGCATTTATTTTGCTATATTATACATCATTGTAAAGCTTGAAATGTGTATTTTCAGGGTATTGCATTGCTTTTTTAATAAAAATTAAATAATAAATTTTTTTCCCAGTTGGAAGTACGATAGTCGGGTCTTCAACACAATCAGAAAAAAAAACCCCATTTTCAAACGCTTATTTCTAATAGCAAAATAAAAATAAACAAAATTAATTGCAGTACAGCTTAAACTATTAACATAATACCATAATAACATGCATTTATTTAAAATTTTTTACAAAATAAAATTAGGCAATTTAAATTTAAAAAAAATGAAGTTCAATGTTACGTCCGTAACAAAAATTTAGCAAAAGTTGTCGTTACTTCCTAAAAAATCAAAGTTAAAAGAAATCCTTTTTTGTCCTTTTAGCAATTCATCAGAGTAATTGTTTACCATAGTTTAAAACATTAGAATTTCTTTTGTTTTTTAAAAAAATGGCGTTACAGACGTAACATTTTTTGTTACGGACGTAACAAAAAGCAGTACGTTACGTCCGTAACACATGTATATTTCCAATTAAAAAGAAAAAAGTACAAGCTGGCAATGAAAATATAGGGTATGACATGTAATATGATATAATAAAACTTCTGATACTGTGATTTCCAAAATGTTATAAATATTAGTGGATATTTAATTTTATTTTTTAAAATTATTGAAATACACATCGTTGCCTCAGAGCAACATTACGACATTTAATCCTAGGAATATCACTAAGATATCCTACTGTTGCTCTGAGGTGTTCCTCTCAAGGTAAGATTTTTTGTCCTCCAAATCATGCAATAAATTCAATTGGTGTAAATAATTTTAGATTACCAATTAATGCTTAATAACTTGCATAAAAATATTCTAGAGGGTTCCTTAATTTCTCAAACTTTGCTTCATCAATGAACTGTGACACAAAAAAATAGTGTTTTCCAAGTAGATTTTTGTGAAAATTATTCGATCATTTAACATGGTGAAATCCAAAGCATTTTGTGCGTAATTTTCATCAATAAAGTTTTTTTTTTTTTTCAAATTTATATTATACTAGTGGCACCCGCACGGCTTCGCCCGTAATAGAAAAATTAAAGGTCTTTTGGTTCGCTTGTATATATTTACAAATAATGTATGGTGAATTTTCTCGACAATTGGCTTGTACCGACGTTACAGTTCCACGTTATGATAATTTCGTATCTCACCCATTGGCTTGCGCCCATGGTACGATTCCACGTTATGATAATTTCGTAATTTATGATAGTTTTTTTTTCTTAAAATTTGAATAAAAAAAGAACCACATCGAATTTTCGAAAAATCGCTTCGAGGTGCACACCCCCATGCTACATACTAACTTTGTGCCAAATTTCATGAAAATCGGCCGAACGGTTTAAGCGCTATGCGCGTCACAGACATCCTACGGACATCCTACAGACATCCTCCGGACAGAGAGACTTACTGCTTTATTATTAGTAAAGATATATAAATTATAGTTTTTCTCGTCAAACTTCTATCATTTTGAAAGCATAGCGAAATTGATATTACTTCTTATTTAAAAACTAACTTAGAGATAAGAATTTGTTCTGTTGTTTAATAGTTTAAACCAAAGTCACTGAGTTACTTTATTATTATTTACTCTCCACAAAAAATTAATATTTAGATTACTGTTTCGTTGATACATTGAATATTTTATAGTTTTAAAACTTAAATTAAAAACTATAATTAGATTAGAGTTAAAGGTACTAAATATTAAACTAGCTACGTCTGATCCTCAGATAAAGCACATTTAGTTTTGAAGCAAGATTTAGATTACTTAGGCAAATGTTGGCCAAAATGCGTTTTTCCCTAGTCAGTTTCGACTGTTTTTTTCCACTTTTGGCAAAAACACTTGCCAATTCTATTAAATGACGATCGAAATCAAAGGCAACTGTTAAACTTTAAAAGAAATTTGGCAATTAATATGTTTGTTGAGAGATAGAGAAAATCATCGAAAATTTTCAAACTGTAAACGTAATCCCTTGTAGAAGCCCCCCCCCCTCCCTCCACGTTTATGTTAAAAATTTGAAAACTTTATTTGTAACTGAATAATTTAACTTTTGTTTCGCTTATTTTCCCCTTGGATAATTTTATGACGCACCAATTTATATTTTATATTTATTTACATGGTGGTATATGCTACCTACCTCCCCAAATCTTTAAAAACTATTAAGGAATAACTTAAAGGGGCAAAATAATGTGTTAATCTAGACCATTGCACTCTTCTTAACAAAAATTATTAGTATACTAAAGCTTTTATTTGCTTAGTGCAATTAGCATATCAGACATGTTACGTCCGTAACACTTTTATGTTACGTCCGTAACAAATATATAAATTTCTATAATAAATTTAACGAAAAATATTCATGAAAACTTTATGGTTTTAGAAAACTTGAAATCTCTAGAACAAGTATTTCAAAGAAAATTTTAGAAATCTATGAATAATTCACAGGAATTTTGGCAGTTGTATGACAATGTATACATTTTGCTGTTTTCTGAGTTACGTCCGTAACAGGCAGTTTTTAATTTTTGTTACTTTTTGTAATAAAGCAATCTGCACCCAAATTTTTGATAGCATTAATAACACCAAACTATACAACAGAAAAAAAATTGTAGCTTTTTATGAAATCAAATTGAAATCATGCGTGTTTCAAGTCTGTGATTGTTACGTCCGTAACGATGGAATTGCCCCATACGCACCAGCTGTCTGTCATCGGGAACTGACGTCACATTTTGGGGTCCACTCCCAGATTTCTGAGCTGTTCGACCCTCGTCCGTCCACTGCTTCCAAACACGCATGATTGTGCTGCTGTTACGCTGCACACAAGTGGCTACTGCACAATAAGACAATCCAGCTTCACGAAGGCCAACGATTCTGCCTCGTTCAAACTCCGAAGTTTGCTCAAATTTCGCTTTCTTTCGTCGAAGAGGCATAATAAAGATTCAGTTAACATTTACTCTAGCATATAACCACCGATAATCATACACGCCTCGCTACAGCTGTCGATTTATATTCGGTTCGATCCGCCGTTCAGAGGGCGCTGCTCAGCATACGCATGCGCTATCGGTCTGCAATTCTAATCATTTGCATATCATGCCCTACTTTACATTTCCTGCAATTTTCAGCTCACTCGTAAGTCCTTCGTGGTGTTGCAATTTTCACAAACAGGAGTGAAAAACAAACTCAATTAAAATTGTTGGATTCACATAGAAAAAGAGTTTGGGTAAAATGTTTCTGTCAGACAACAGCATTTACTGCAAACTCTATACTGTTGCTACCACTTCATAGATCTATTGAATGCTTTTTGAAGGACTTTTCAATGATTTTCATTAAAAAAATTCTTTAGATTGTAAATATCTTGATATTAAAAACAAGTAACATCGAAGAAATCATGAAATTGCGTCTGCAGCTGTCCTACATCCAAGAGACTCTATAGCACCTAGAGTCTTGAAATTTGGTACAAAATTAAATTGGATCCCACGAGTTTGCACCTATCAACATTCTATGTCTTTTGAAATAACTTTTTTACTGCACAAGATGAAGCTCACTCTATTTTTTTCAATTAATTAGAACAGGAGATTTAAGGGTTTATACTTTAGCATAAGTCCAAGGCTAAACTCAGTTCGAGCCCAGAGTTAAAGAGCAAAATGTTCAGGGAGACCACAAATTTGAAAACGACTTTTTAACCATACAAAACGGTCATTTTCATATGCTCAAGAGTTTCTTAGCGCCTATAGCTGCAAAATTTGGTACAAGTTAGTTTGGACCCAGGGAAGGTGGGCTCTTTGAATTGTTTTTATAAAAATAATTTTCTTGTGCATATTTTCACCAAGTGCATTTTTTCTTTGGGTGGAAGTGGGATTTTAACATTGTGAAACCAGGACAACTCACCAAGGGAACCAGGTCTTTTAAAACGAAACATACAGCACACCTTATGTACAGAATACATGTATCATGGTAAGTTGTACAAGAAACATACATGTCCCATTGTACCCCCTTTGGGGTACAATGGGACACATGTACCCCAAAGAGTCGCATTTCTTTTGGGGACTCCTAGGAGAACTTTTTGCCTCCAACTCCTTTCTTATGATTGTCCCTTTACATGTCCCCCTACTTCTGTGTTTATTTAGAAGTTTGGTAAGACCTCATTTGGAGTATGCTGTTCTGTTTTGGTCTCCATATCTCAATATAGATATTTCTTTATTGGAGGGGATTCAAAGAAAGGATAGTAAAGGAACTTTCAGATTTAGATTATGATAGCAGACTTAAAAGGTTTAATATGTATAGCCTGGAGCAAAGGAGAGTCAGAGCGGACATGATTCAGTTGTTTGAATTTATCAAAATGAAAGAAGTTAATGAGTTAAATTTTTGCATTGAAAGCAGGACAAGGGGGTCATTGTTATAAGTTATTAAAATCTAAGGCTAATCTAGAAATTAGGAAAAATTACTACTTTAGCAGGGTTGTGGTCTCTTGGAATAGCTTACCGGAAGAGGCTGTAATGAGCAAGGAGGTAGATAGCTTTAAGAGGGCCATTGATCTTTATTGGGGACTAATAAATTAGCTAGGACTAGCCTAGCTGGGCCCAGTACCTGTTGCTAGTTGTCACACTTGTATTTTTATTTGTCCCATAAATGCAGGGTGTGAACGTAGACTCCCCAGGATACAAAGCAAGGGCGGATTCAGGGGAGGGTCAAAGGGTCAGCTGACCCCCCTGTGGCATGAAATTTATTATGATAGTTATTAAACTCAATTTTTTATATTAGGAAAAATAGTACATGGAGTCAATGCTAACTTTTTTTTTTTTGCTTTGTTCTGTAAGGTATTTCTTCTCAGCACGTCATAACTCAAAAGATTGACTGGGTTTCTTTACTGGGCTATTGCTATTTTGAGATTTTTGTTTATTTTCAAAGGAACAATATACGTGTCCAACTTGTTTACCTAAGAAATATGACTTTTGATAAATATTTGAGGGAATATAATACATGGCACAGGTAGCGCCATTGAAAAAATAAGGGGAGGGGGGGGGGAGCTCTGAAGCATATGAGGTGGTGCGCCATCCCCCTTGGGGGATAGGCACCCCCGATTAAGAGATACTTTTTTATGTTGAGGTTGTTGGTCATTGAAACTTGACCTCCCTAACAAAAATTTCTGGATCCGCCCCTGATACAAGGAAGAATAGTCTAGGGAGCTCTTTCCAGAAAAGAATTTATTAACCAAGCAAGGGCGTTTGTAATCCAAAATTTCCAAAAATTTTGGGATAACTCATTCTAAAACTGAAAAATTATTATAAAAAAAAATAAAAAAACCTTAAAAAAAAAATTTTTTTTCAATGATTTTTGTATGCACATTTGAAGAGTTTGTAGGGTTCGGAGGAGGGAGGGTGTCGAGGTTCTTCATTGTGTTCTAAAATTTCACCGTTTTCAGAAAATTTTACTTGAGTCCACTACCACTACCACCCCTGTGATTAAAAAAACTCAATACGAATGTTCTCAGAAATGGTCAAGATGAAATAATATCGGAAGAAATAATAGATTAGAACAGCAGATGTAGGTCAAGTTATTACACTGGTTCCCTCAAATGTGTGTCAAGTTAGAGTTTGCCTATTCAAATTAGTATTGGGTCGACCATTGGAAAAATAAGTGTCCACATACCCCGATAGTCGAGTTATTGGTGTCCTGAGTTATGAGAGTATAACTTAATAGAGTTTTAGAGCTTAGTAGAGGATTATGACCCCCCCCCCTATCTCTTCCCCTTCTCATGTTAATAATAAATATCATGCAATAATTCTGAAGTATACCTACAAATTTCAAAAAATGCTCCTATATTCCAGTAGTGATAGTATTTAACTCCCCCAAATACAACAGCATTATAAATCCTAATTTTATTACATAAGTAGCACAATCACAAAAATATGTAAACTATACACATGCCTGTGACATAGACAGCTCCTCTTCAAGAGACATTTTTTGAGTTGTCAATAAATCCAAATCATGCTGAAGTTTTTCCAAAGCTCTCTGGAGCTCATTGTCAGTCTTCTTCAACTCTGTGTACCTATAACGTAAATTTTCAGTATCAGCACCTATAACATTTTATTAAATCTTAATTTAGTTCTACAATTTATTATAGAATGCTAACTATCAATTCTACAGTACCCTAAAAAACTTATTCAAAAGAATTAAAACCATAACTTCTTATTTTTTGCATTTTTCTTCTACTTGCTTTCTTACGAGTTTATTAAAACACATAGGAAAAGAATTTAATAAATGTGACGGCGTGAAAAAAATCTCACTTTTTAAAAAATTTTTGATACAGAATTTGTTTTAATAAAAAGAAAAACAATGTCGTCAATTTACCTTTTTTTTAATGATTAATGATAAAAAAGCATTTAAAACTACATAAAAATTTAAAATTTTTAAACTATATGAAGAAAATTCACATTAGAGGCTCATGCTTGAAAAGAGCAGCATAAACTTTTTCATGTTGGATTAAGAAGAAATGTAACTAAATAGACATCACTGAATAAACAAATAAATACATACATTGGAGCCCAACTCCAAAATAGGACAATGTCCGAAAAAAAATGCTCACATCAAGAATAGATCACTGACAAAAGCGAAAAGTTCAAAATGGTGAATTATTTTGGAGTTTGTGCACTTGAATTTGATTGATTCATGATGCGGCAAATCAGTTGTGATCCAAATCCAATTTTATGTTTGCCATAAGAGCGAAACAACTTCACTGGGATAAATAAGGCAGATGAAAGTCAGAAAACGATCCTATATGAGTATTTGATTAAATAAAATGAATAAAATGAGTTTAATTAAAACATAATAAATTTATAAAGGATGGAACAAGTTATGAAAAATGCAGTCCCCGCTTTTTGCAGGCAAAACTGTAATGGGACTATCAGTTACATTTGATCCCAGAAGATAAGCACTTACATCTTTTACTGTTGCATTGCTTTTCACAATTGCAGTGAATGAAACCCTATGGCTTCCTGATTCTAGAGCAATTGTGGTTCACCATGAGTGTACGAAACTCGAAAAATCTTTTTCAGATAAAATATATCCTCCGTATGTTGAAACTTGTTTCTGGAGAACAACTACTATAATATTCCAGATTTCTTGCTGAGTTTGAACAGACCATCATTGTTCACTACCATTATCACATTTCTGTGCGGTTCTTCCTCTGTCAAGTTCTAGAATCCGTAGCACAATGTTCTGACTGACACTCATGGGAAGAAATTTAACGTCACTGATTTTATCTGGCTTATTTATCCATGTGAAGGTGTTTTGTAAATTCACAAAATGTAAAATCAGACTTAGAACATTACTAATTTGCCGCATCTACTGATCTGAGAACTAATAAATCTCTTGGATTATCAAGTAAAGTACTTGCCAAGCCTTTTTGATAAACCATTAAAAAACTTACTTTTGTACACCAGGATTGAAAGCATTTTTTCTAATGATTCACAACCAAGGACGGATGGATTGCCCCTTTCTTGTATCCCTCCTTTGGAAATCCGTTCGTTGTTAAGGCAACAAGGAACGAGGAGGTTCCTCCCCGCGGTTACGGAAAGAAATGGGGTTCAAATCTCCCTCCTGAAAACTTTTTGAAACTGAAGTTTCAAAAAGGCAATTTTAGACGATCATTGGTGATGTTAGGAGGCCTTCCTCCGGCATTTTTTAAAATTTAAGCCTTAAAGTCGCGACTGTATACAAGTACATCTCAGGTAGTGTTATTAAGGGAAGGAATGGAACCTTTCCTTTAGTGATTTTTTGAAACTTAGGTTCCAAAAAAGCCTAATTTTAGAAGACCTTCGATCATGTTAGGGTGAGGGGGTTTTGAAACATTTCTCAAAACTACAAAGAAATTGAAGTTTTATAATTCAATTTTAGAACACCCTTTTCAACCGGAGAAGAAAGGAATAGGTTTGGGGACCTCCTAAGATAAATCTCTACATTTTAGTTGTGTTAAATAATAATGACGGGGCACCTGCCTCCCTCCCCGTATGTGTAAATCAGATATGTAGTAAAAGGTAAGTTAAAAAATCAATTGCCTCCCCCCTCCCCCCCCCAAAGAATCCACATGAAACACTTGTTAGTAGTTCTCTGCAAATATGTGCAGTTTGAAATTGTAATGTTTCTTTTTAACTTTTCGGCACCAAGATATTAGGTTATTACTTAATAAATAGATTGTAAAACTGAAGTAAGAAACAATCAGAAAAAAAATGGGTACTTTTCCATCAAAGGTGGCACATCTTTTACCTATGGTGATTATAGTTATCACTACTGCAAACTAAAAATTTCTCAGTTGGCAACATTCAACAACTCCATCTTCTAAATTCTAGGGTTGCCATATACTTGTAGATGTCACCAATTGCTTGAGCTAATTTTTCGAATGCCGCCAAGGTAGAAAGTAAACAAGTGGCCATGCTAAATGGCACCTTTAATGGAAAAGTACCATAAAAAGAAAGAATGGAGCTAACTTCACTCTCAGTTCTGGAGACATGGTAGAAGTTAGGTTCTCAGCCACATATCTCTCTTGAGTGATTTCACCCTCTATTTGAGCCAGCTGGGCTTCTCTTTCTTGTCGTTGTTCAAACAGGCCGTCAATGGATTCAGCTTCAGCTTCATTCTGGAGCTACAGTAAAATGAAAATTTTTAAAAATATATAAAAAGTAGAATCTAACTAACAGCAATGAAATTTAGATGTAGAACTTATGAAAATGACCTGGGAAACTGAATTCTACCTTGGGGATTTATGCAATATATGGATGCCTCAGTTGCCAAATCGATTAACTCCATTTTTAAAAAAATCCTCATTTCTGCTTTAATAGTGCTTAATCAATGCTTATCATGTGAATTTATATTAAAGTTTTGGTTCAGTATATTTCTGACCATGCAATGGCAGAAAATGTCACACAAAGTCCTATTTACTCCTATGGATAACACCATCTTCTTCATACGTTTTCTCTACTTTTTGTTTTATGGAGTTAATCAATTTGGCAAGTGAGACATCCATATATCAGAATGAATAACAAAATTTATGTGGCCAGAAAATGTTACTTTGTGTAAGCTTCTGCAACATAAGTAAAATCATATTTAGACAGAATGGCTTCGGTGAATCTTTTACAGTAAGTAGACACAAGTCTGATCTCTTTCTGGTTGATTATTTTCAAGGAGATGCAAGAAATTTTAGCGGCAATCTTTGAAGCTAATCTTCTGACGAGGTTAAAATTTAAAAAAGAAGAAAAAAATACATACACAGACACAATTGGAAGAGTTTAAAATAAAAGTTTAAATTAAAAAATATCACTTAAAAATGGAATATTTTATGCAAGTAGTACAAGTCCCTTTTTATCATGTCGGAACTGTTGGTGCCTTCTGGTATTTGGGGAGTTTGAAAATTTGTATCACTAAAGGGCTCACTGATTATTTTCAAAATAAGTTTGCATTTGATTGTTTTTATCTGTACATAATAAAACATTACGTAATGAAAATAATTGATAATTAACAATGTATGCACAGCCAGTAAAAACTTACTACAAGAAATGAAATTATGTAAAACTTTTATCAAATGAAGAAGAAAGGATAAAAATGCTACCTTTAAATCTCGATATTCTTGTTGCACATCAGACATCTCTGTATCAGTATTAATTTTATCAACAAGCAAATTGTAATCTGCCAACTGTCCTTGCAAACCCTTTAATTCTAATGCTTGGGCTTCAGCTTGCTTTTCATAGGTGAGATAAGTTGACTGTTCTTTAGTCAGCAAATCTGCTTCTTTGGTGATCCTTGCAATTTCAGCAGTCAATTCATTTGCTTTGGTACGAAGCAGGCCTAAGAAATATGTTTTATCTTGCACTTGTCGGTGAGGAGCACGTATCCCTGTTCGAGGTGTAACGAGTCCTTGCTGTGACATAGGACGATCAACAACATTTATGTGAGACAAAACACTAACACCTTGAGGTAATCCACTTCGAGTTCCAGGTCTGTTGTTAGATGCTGTAATTAATCTGCTTGCTGTTCCTGGTATACCGGATCGGCTCGGTAGGGCCAGGCTGTTTGGGTTTCGAATTGATGACATAGGCCTTAACCCTGAACCTGGACGATTGCCAGCAGAAGTGGGCGGCCTTCCATCCATTGTGACTTTGTTTAATGAAGATTAAATCTCACACCTGTTCAAAATAAAGTAGCTTATAATGCATGTAAAAGCCTTTTTATGACACAACCTGCACAAAAAACATATATTTTTTTCTTAAAATTTCAAATACAAGCAATGTTCTAGAGCACTATACTGCAAGTTTAAAAAATGAAATTAAAAAAAAAAAAGACTCTGTGGTCAGTTGAGACATAGACGGCATTTTGTACACAATCCATATGCACTAGTCTGATATTTTTATGCAAAAATTTGCACTTTGTTCCCAGAAGTTTAAACTTTGTCTTTTAATTTTGATGTATTCATATATAAGTAACCATTTTTTATCATTTTTCTAAAAAGTTTTCCTGCATTTAAAAACAAAAATTTGTGAGTGCTGTGGGTGCAACAATGCAACTGTACTCACAACATGTACAATCATTATTTTAAATGCAAGAAAAGGTTTTAGAAAAATGATAAATCATAGTTCCTTACATGGGTCATTTCACGGTATATTATTGTATTTTGAGTTTTTCCTACCAACTCAAATTAAAATAATTTGCAAATCAAACAGTAAATTAAAAAGTTATAGCAAAAAAAGGTCACGTTACAGACTCTACATAAATGTCAAAAATACAGTGAAATGACCCACATACAAATATATTGAAATTAAAAGACAAAGTTTAAAATTCTGGGAATAAAGTGCAAATACATGCATAAAAATATCTCATTTGCGCAATGGATTGAGCATTTCTATGGTTGTTCATCTGAAACATTTTCCTGTTACAGATATCAATTCTAAAGTTACATTAACATTAATCTTACATTAAATTTAATCATCCTCAGATAAATAATAGCCGATGATAAAGTAACCCACATGTTTCAACAATGAAACTCGCGCCACGGCATGATAATTTGATAATATGATTTGGTAAAGTTTAACATGCAGGGATAGCCTTTATTGTGACAAGGCTGAACTCCATTCGGTGTTTTAACTGTTTTACTGGCAAAACTCATTTCAGGAGAATGAAGAAACGTAAAAATGGTCAACAATGACCATTATCTACTGGAATTAAGGGTAAATCCACTGGAGTTAGGGTTAAAACTTAAAACTACCAAAATATCACCAAACAAGCAATGGCTGCGTTCAAATGTAGAAGCAAATTTTCACCCGTTATACAATGACGGGCAACTTTCCAGTATACAGATTAAAAACCATTCAGTACCTACTGAATCATATTTATTTAACTGAATACAAAAAATAGTCCAGTTCAGGGATCCCCCCTCCCCCCAAGAGCAAGAGTGCGACCCCCTAAATATCGCAAAGACCGCACTAAAAGCAAAAGCCCCCTTCCCACCAAAAAAAAAGTGAAAAAATACCCCTCATAATACTCCTCCCAAAAAATTTCAATGGTGCAGTCTATGCCATGACCCCTCCCCCCCCCCCAACCCCAAGTGGGCACCTCTGGCGAGTTATAATGGCAAAATTAAGCTGTTTGTCTTTTATTATGCATTTATCGTGACAATGGGACATTCCACGGTATTTTTGACATTCATGTAGAGTCCGTAACGTGACCTTTTTTGCCATAACTTTTTAATTTACT